>NW_015506321.1:63096-68684 GCF_001515645.1 Sinocyclocheilus grahami | reverse complement strand
GATTTTAGTGCGCAACAGCGTGCAAAGAAACGTCTATGCTAACGTTAGCCAAATGTTATTTTAGCTATAACTCTTGAACGGAATGAGATATCTTCACCAAACTCGGTACACATGTGTACAAGCTCAATCTTTGAACAAATGAAAAAAAAACGCGCACCTCTGCCACTTGGTAGCGCTACAAGACGGAAAAAACATAAAAATTATGATAACTGCACAACCGTTGGTCCGATCGGCTTGAAAATTGGTATGCAGTGTCATGGTCCAAAGGGGCACAAGTGACTATGAGGACATTCGCGTATCTCAAAAAACATGGCCGCCATTGGCCAAAATTGGGCAGGTAAATCATTGGCCCATCAAGCCAGAGCGTCAGCAGCATTAAAGTTGATTCCTGCAATAAGGTCACCACAGGGAGAGATTTTTTTTAATGATCCATACAAAATTAATAGCATTTTCTTACAGTTTTATTCAGATATTTACACTTCAAAGCTTCCTATTTGCACTGACTGCGAAGAATGGCCCTTGGATAGGATCATCTTTCCTAATATTGATAGTGCTATTGCTAAGACTCTTGGTGGTCCAATTTCTTAAGTGGTGGAAGCTATCAAACTTTTGCAAAATAGCAAGTCACCAGGCCATGACGGGTTTACCACTGAATTTTATCAAAAGTTTTCTGCATCTATGGCACCCGCACTATAGAACATGTTTAATGAGGCTTACTCTAAGGGTTCCCTACCTTGCACCCTGTCGTTAGCATCAATCACTTTGACTACCAAGAAAGACAAAGATCGCCTCTTGTGTAGCAGTTACAGACCCATTTAACTTTTGAATCGAATGGGGATACATCTTTTGTGTAATGGAATGCTTTGGTTTTGATGATGGCTTTATTTCCAAATTAATGTACATATCTTCACAGGCGTTTGTGGTAACTAATGGTGTGGTTTCACCTCCATCAAGTCTTACTTTAATCAGCATATTTGTGATATTTGCCTTAAATTGATTTCTAGGACACTTTTTATCTTTATGAAGGGCATTATTTTCCTGAACGTATTACGTGTGATCATTTTCGTCAAATTCTTAAATTTTATCAATACATTCAGTTAGAATAATAAGACACTGTATGGTTGTTACCATTCAAATGAAATCAGTATCAATAAACTCCATCTTTCCACTGCAGAGGAAACGCAGAAGCTGCATCAAAAGTGCCATTTAGATGTATTTACTCAGACTGTTTAATAAAGATAAGAGGTTCCATAAATGCATTTGCACAGTAAAATTGCAAATGCAAAATTAATGTTATAAGATTAATGTTTTACTTATTTAACAAACAAATATGTAATGTTGAAAAAATGAAATTATCCTATATAGAAGGTTTATATTATTTTCTACCACAGTATGTCTTTTCATGTTTGTTCCATTTCGGTTCTATGACGCTATGAGAAAAGTTATTTTTTCTCCGATAATCAAGCCTTTTTTAATAACGTAGTGTAACTGCACTGCCATTGGTTCGTGCAGTGAAAATAAAACAAACCAATGGCGAGTCAGCAGAGGTCGACCTCTTCGCCACAGAAGACAACTCTCATTGCCCAACTTATTTTTCGAAGAACAAGGACACATTGGCCCACGACTGGCCCAACCTCCTTCTTTATGTTTTTCTGCCGATCGCCCTGATCCCTCAGGTAATCAGGTGAATCAGGGAGCAAGGACACAAGGTTCTCCTAGTGGCCCCGCTCTGGAGGAACCAACATGGGTGCTCTGAGCTGTCTCGGCTGCTTGTTGCAGCCCTGTGGCCCATTCCCCTGAGGCGGGACCTCCTCTGCAGAGCTGTGGGCTCTGCACCTCTGGCCTCTCAATGGGAAGCCTGCAGACCTCCCCAAGAGTTTTTTAAATACAATTTCACATGCTACAGCCCTATCTACGAGATGGCTATGTGCTTTTAAATGGTCGGTCTTCTCCACCTAGTGTGCAGCCTATGGCGAAGACCCAATTTCTTGTGACATCGCTGATATTGTCCTTCCTCCAAGAGATGTTGGATAAGGGTCGCTGTTTAAAAGAACTATGCAAGTTAGAGTATTGTCTCAGATATATCCAGGTGTTAGCAGTCCTATTCTGTTTAATCTAATAATTTACAACATTTTTGCACAGATAAACACGAAGATAGAGAGTGCAATGGGGTTGCAATGTTGGGCATGTGGATAAGTGTATGTAAATAACTGTTGTGAATGTAGTGAACTGGGCTAATGAATGGGATTTCCGTTTCTCTGTGCCAAAAACTCAGGTGATCTGTTTTGCTAAAAGAAGACTGATTCAATATCGAATACTAGCAATTGGAGTAAGTTTGAGTAGTCAAATTTCTGGCAGTGTGGATGGCAAATTGAAAATTGAATTTTTTGCATCTTCAAATTCGAAAGCTCGATTTATTTGAGGGAAAAAAATCTTTATTGAGCAAATTATTGGAGAATGTGTTGTTGGAAGAACAAACACAGAAGTTATTCCGTAAATAGCAGCTTTCTCACAGAGAGCTTGTTGCATGGATTATTTGTATGGTGATCTTTAAACCAAATTGTTCAGGTAGGAACTTGAATTACCATCATCTTCTAATTCTACTTCATGATGTTCGTCCAAGGAGGAAGATGAAATATTAATTTGATCGTCACATTTTCCATGGATCTGCCTTTCCATCAACCTATAATGGAAAAAAAAGAACACATAATACTACAGGTGAGGTGTGTTGTGATTTTAAAACAATGTAGTTTACATATAGTTACATAAACACAAAATGAGGTACAGCACCTGTATATGGGTCGAAACGTTTTAGAATAACAGTAAAGTACAGTCAGAACAGCAGGAAATCCTTGCAACAAGTTAGAACAAAGCTTTTATACTTTATTTGGACATATTCAGTTTAGTGAAAATGAGAGCTAAGGCTTTTCTGTCATCTGTAATCAGTTTGTTGATCACGCTCTACACACTACAAAAAAAACATTACTGTTTGCATTGCTTTGCTGCTGCTCACAAAAAGTAACTTGTTTTTTTCTTACTCCCAAAACAAAATGTATAAAATGGAAGTAGGAACAGACAAAGATGAAACAAATTATAATGAGATCTCTTAAGATGGTAAATTCTTGCCTCTGGAAATGGGGAGACTGCAGATAAGACACTAATGGCGCGTTTCCACTGCATGGTACGACTCGGCTCGGTAGGGCTCAATACGGTACGGCACGGCTCGGTTTGCGTTTCCACTGCAGTGTAGTATCGCTTTAGAATGGGCGGGATTATTTACATGTCGTTATAGTTGCGCCGCCTCTACTGCCGCGACTCCTAAAAAACGTTTTCATTCCGAGTCGCCCCATCAAGCTCTCGCTGGATCCGCTCCTCTGCTATCAAGGAGAGGAACGTCTGTTCTTCCGCAACAGCGGGAACAGCCACTTTTTGGTTGTTAAAAAAAGGTGCACTCGTTCAAAACAGTTGCGTTTGATCCTTTGCTGGCTGTGCTGATTTAAATCTAGCGGGTCTGTTTGTGTCTCATGTCGCAAGTTCAGTGACGCAGGTAGTGACGATTTTCTCCGGCCAATCTGTGATCAGCAGAGTTTACACGTCACGTTTTACGCTTGGTACCATAACGGTACGGTATGCTTGGAACCCCAACCGAGGTGGTACTAAAAAAAGTACCAGGTACCAGGTACTGTACCCAGTGGAAAACCCCCAAAAAGTGAACCGTACCGAGCCGTACCATGCTGTACCATGCAGTGGAAAAGCGCAATAAGTTTCAGATTTTTTCTAAATCAGCTGCTCCAAAAAAATGTAGAGCATCAATATACAATCAAAGCATATACTTTGAATTGTTAACCTACACTGTAAAATAAACTCCTACTTTTATGGAAAATAACTGTCTTTCTTTCTTAAAAAAAACAGCCATTTTCCTCCACTTTAAATTATACTAAAACTCTGTAAAATTACTAAAAATATCTGTGAAATTAACAATTCGGTTGTCATTTTAATTTGTGAAATCACCATCAAATGCTTACACTGTAAAAAAAAAAAAAAAGCTGCCAAACAAATTAATTTAAATAAAGTGCAAAACCTGTTACAGAAATTTGACAGAAAAACATTATTTTACAGGTATTTCCTTAATTATTACAATAAAACAACTTCACTTTAGAAGAAGAAGAAGACGATGAATGGTCAGATGACTTGCAGCAATGGCTCCTAAACTAAAAATGTAAGATTAATGTAAAATATCCTAATTTAAGTGCAAAACCTTTTACAGAAATTAGCATTTAACACCTTCACTGTAAAGAATTTTTTTTATTAAATTAAAAAAATTAATAATAATAATAAAAATTGTCAAATGACTGGCACCAACAGAACATTAAATAGTAACAGATCTCTCGAGATCTCAGCATCTTCACTTATTACTAACCAGTTTGATACATTTCATACAAAAGTTCTTGCTGAGAATTAACAGGTATAGATGTCATTTTTTATTGAAAATAGTCAAGTTTGATGTCACCATGATAGATATCAGTGTTTGCTTTAGCTGGGCTCTTGACTCTTGATTTCTTGAATATTAGTTTTACTCTTGGTGTTTTAACTGTGTAGCCTATTTCTGAAACACATTCATTAAAGCTACTAATGTGAGAGAAAATGTGATCAGATGATGTTGTGGCCTAATTCACTGTTCTCATCCAGAATCTATATTTACATCGTGTGTTAAGCAAATATGATAAGATTTTTTAAAGTCATTATAAAGAAAATGTTTTGAGCTCTGTATTTTAGATGCAAAGAGACATCAAGAATGAGAATCAGTGTATAAATCTCAACACAGGTGACAATCAACAAAAAGCTTTTTGTGACTTTAGTAGCTTGTTTTGTGACATTCAGAGTTGATCTGTTTATCTTACTATTGTGTCACCATTGTTGAGATTTATACTCTGATGTTTATCTAGGTGTTTGTGTGGGTATGAATGACCCTCTGAAAACATTTTCTGCATAATGGCTGTATAAATTATTTTAAAATATCACATTAAAATGAATACTTAATACTAAAGAGATTAGTGAATCAGACCAGCACATACTGACTATACCACAGTTAAAGTAGCCAGAGAAAAAACTCGCACTGGACACATACAGTTAAGCTTCTGTATCCCCTAAGGGACGAGGACTGAGGGCCTGGAGCATGACAGGTCGGGGGACAGTGCGATGTCATAAGAGTCGCAAACAGGTCCCCCTGCCTGGCCAAAAACTCTCGATATCTGCTTCACCACCATGGGGTGAAGCATCCATTCCCCGGGCCTCGGCCCCTGTCTCGACAGGATGTCTGCTTCCAAATTGAGATGCCCAGGAATGTAAACTGCTCTCATGGAGAGAAGTTTGCCCTGGGACCACACAAGGATCTGGTACGCTAGTTTGTACAAACGGCGTGAGTGCAGACCTCCCTAATGGTTGATGTAAGAGACCACCGCTGTGTTGTCAGTGCGCACAAACACATGGTGACCTCTTAGGTCTGGGAGGAAGAGTCTTAGTGCATGAAGCACTGCCAGCATCTCCAGGCAGTTGATGTGCCACGTGAGATGGCGACCACTCCACAG
>NW_015506321.1:60950-62005 GCF_001515645.1 Sinocyclocheilus grahami | reverse complement strand
GCTCGCGGGAGACCGCTGTGCCCTGTAACTCCGGCAGGGTTAGCAGACCGATCTCCTGAGGGCACTGAGGCGAGACGGACACCATGTAATGCGGTGTAACCCGCTGCACCCCAGAGGGGACTGCCCTCATGAGTCCTGGGCCAGTGGCGTCAGGACTTTTTGGCTGAGGACCTCTTAGTCTTAAGTACGGTCCGCAGATCCGGCTTAGACTTCAAGGCCCCCGACCTAGAGCGTCGCCTCGTCCCACTGTCTCGACATGGGGGAGTACGTGAGGCCACTCTCTGTTTTTCTATTTTTGTGCACTGCTGACCACCTCAACCTCCTCAGAGGAAGAGAGGTAAACACGTGCTCTCACTCGAGAAAATGTATTTATTTATTTTTTCCCAAGTGCCTCTGTGTATCTAACTTCTCATAGTCAGAAAAATACTTCATTTTATTCCTCAGAATTAAAAGCAGTCAACAACCAGAGGTGTAAATATGGTCTGTTGAGTAAGATTTACATCGAAATCGAATGATGTAATATACGCGTTGCCTCGGCAGCACGCGAGCCACTCAGTCACACCAACAACATCAATCTCCTCAGAAAAAGATGGCTGCATCAGCAAGCTCTCACTCAGAGGGGGAAGAACCGCAGCGCGGGCTTCCAGCCTCGAGAACGAGCTCTAGATTTAGGGAACACGGGTGGAGATAGGACGAGCCGTCTTCAACCCGTCCACCAGATCATATGCGATTCCCACGAACTCAGTCGCCGCCGTGCCTCAGCAGCAGTAGGACTGCAATCGCAAGATCACAGGCACGGACACACTCCTTCGGAGCATGCCCGGCGAGAGCGGAGCGCTTCACAGCAGGCTTCTTTTTTTTCTTTTTTTTTTTGAGAGAGAGAGCCGACTGCGCGAGCTCCGCTCCCTATTGATGCTGTTCATTGTAATATCAGGCATAATATGCTTGTGTAACTGGTGTTTGTGCAACTAGCGAGCTCTCTGACGCCCTCCGTATCAATCTCCTCGGAGAAAGACAGGCGGAGCGTCGCGCCCTCTCCCCGGGGGGGAAGTACC
>NW_015506321.1:51627-60902 GCF_001515645.1 Sinocyclocheilus grahami | reverse complement strand
TAGGACGAGCCGTCTCCAACCCGTCCACCAGATCATATGCGATTCCCACGAACTCAGTCGCCGCCGTGCCTCAGCAGCAGTAGGACTGCAATCGCAAGATCACAGGCACGGACACACTCCTTCGGAGCATGCCCGGCGAGAGCGGAGCGCTTCACAGCAGGCTTCTTTTTTTTCTTTTTTTTTTTGAGAGAGAGAGCCGACTGCGCGAGCTCCGCTCCCTATTGATGCTGTTCATTGTAATATCAGGCATGATATGCTTGTGTAACTGGTGTTTGTGCAACTAGCGAGCTCTCTGACGCCCTCCGTATCAATCTCCTCGGAGAAAGACAGGCAGAGCGTCGCGCCCTCTCCCCGGGAGGGAAGTACCGCATCGCGGGCTTCCGAAACCCCGAGAGCGGGCGCTAGATCTGGTGGTTAAGGAAGTAGATAGGGACGCGCCCGTCTACATTCCCTCCACCGGATCCATACGCGAAACCCACGAGCACAGCCGGCGCTCCGCCTCGGCGAAAGCAGGGCCGGCACCACGAGAAACGCTAGTGAAAGCTCTCTTCTCAAAGAGAGCCCTCTGAGAGCGAAGCAAGGCAGTAACAAACGCTACCAAAACGGCCGTCAGCTCCCTTTTTTTTCCCGAGAGCTGACTCTGCTTGCTTGCTCTCAAGCAGACAACAAACAAACTGTGTTTATCCCCACCTGTAAAGTAACGCAGGCAGGGAAGAACACACAGCCTGAACGCTGCCTGCCCTCGCCTTAGTGTCTGGTTTTGTCTTGAGATTTTGTGACAGACAACACTAAATAAGACTCACAAACAGATATCAGACTGACACACACACAGAGCGCTTGCTGAATGACAAAAGCTGATGCTGGTCTCACCGCACGTGCTTTTATAGCTTCCTGGTCATTACGTCACCCTTGGTCTGATTACACACGAGGTTCAGAGCCCGTCACGCTGAAGGGTGTTCCCCTAGCGTTTCCGACGCAGCTCGAGTTCCTGAAGAGGAACACCTGTTATACAGACCCAGTTTACAGAGCTCTTTTTTGCGCTTTATATAAATCAGGATATTTTACTTTAATTTTATGTTTTTTGTTTGCTTGTCAGCCGTTTCTGCCAGTCATTTGACCTTTTTTGTTTGTTTGTTTGTTTGTTTTGTTTTACGATTTTGTACCTCACTGGTCTGAAGTCAAGCCCAAAAAGTCAAAATGCAAGAAAATATTTTCTTTTTTTGATATTTGGTAATGGCTAGTAACTATATACAGATTTTTTATTGTATTCCAGTGTTGATCTAGATATTATGCACAGCATAAATTAATACACCCCCTCTGAATAAATACAAAAAAATATTTTCTTTATGGTCATTAATACAGTTAATGGAAAGATGGCAAAATTGAAATGTATTAAATATATACTTAATAAAAACTGAGAAATATGTCATTAATATATGTAAAATAAGTAAATTAGCCAATTTTGTTTGAATGAATGATTGCAGAAATGAGTACACCTTAGATTTAATTCAGCAAATATCTTTTCTAGTAATTAGTATGTCCTCCATAATTTTAAGTATACTGCTCTGACCCTTCTTGGCACTGAGTGTTCAAATTCATGACATATTGTCACAACCGGGACAAAGAGGCAGACAGGCAGGAGAACGTTAAACAGAAAGTTTATTCACAGGAACTTAAGAGAGGCTTCCAACCCTCTGTTTATCAATTTGCACTGGCTACCAATGGCTGCTTGCATAAAATTCAAGGCATTAATGTTTGCCTACAAAACCACCACTGGCTCTGCACCCCTTTACCTGAATTAATTACTTCAGAGTTATGTGCCCTCGAGAAGCTTGCATTCTGCAAGTGAACGTCGCTTTATTGTGCCATCCCAAAGAGGCACAAAATCACTTTCACAGACCTTTAAATTAAATGTTCCCTCCTGGTGGAATAACCTGCCCAACTCAATCCGAACAGCTGAGTCCTTAGCCATCTTCAAGAATCAGCTAAAAACACATCCCTTCCATCTTTATTTGACCCTCTAACTCTAGCACTCTCTATTCTAATTCTATTCTTTAAAAAAACTTGCCCCTTTTAGACTTGCACGCTATTAATTTACTAACTGCTTGTTTTCTTTAAAACAAGCTTGCTCTATTCTTTTTCTATTATATCTGTAGGAAAGTATTTTCCTTTAGTTTCACTTTAATATTTTACCAATAGAGGGCGCATATCTTTAATCTTACTGATACCTATACACCTTCCCTTTAAGACACCGCGTTTTATACACCACACTCGCTGGGTTAGAGTGAGCATCCGAACTTTAAAGTTGTGTGCGTTCATGCAGAAAAGTAAGTTTATTTTGCATTCTCTAGCAGAAACTTGCAGGTCAATAATGTTGATGTTATTGTGATGATGTTGTTAATCTTGTAAGCGCATATTTGCACAGTATTATGTTATTTGTTTATCTACGTTAGGAAGCTAACATGCTAGTTTCACGTGCAATAGTGCATTGTTATTTAATATAACTCTTGATCTGTTTGCCATTTTAAGATAGTTTGAGATGCTACACTAGCATAATTGTGAATTTGTAAGAGGATTTCAGACCATTGATGACACTTCTCTTCTCCGTCTACATGGCATCACTAGGTTCTGTCATTCAGAAACATGGCTTTTCATATCACTGCTATGCTGATGAGACTCAACTTTACCTCTTATTCCATCCTGACGATCTGACAATAGCTGCTCACATTTCAGCTTGTCTAACAGACATTTCTTGCTGGATGAAGGACCATCACCTTCAGCTCAACCTTGACAAGACAGAACTACTTGTCTGTTTGCCATTTTAAGATAGTTTGAGATGCTACACTAGCATAATTGTGAATTTGTAAGAGGATTTCCGACCATTGATTATTATTTATCTGTTTATGTTTAGAATGTAAATGTTTAACATCAGTACGAAGTTAATAGAAAGGCTGTAATATTTTATATCTAATTTACACAATTTTCCTCTATTTCAGACCACACACACACACACACACACACATACCCATCCCAAATACCCCAGTACTTTTGCCTGTATACCTTTATGCTCACTAAAGTGGTCTGTATAAACCCAACTCATTAAAGCTTTCTTGGATGTGACTCTCTGAGCCCTTTACTCTCTTACCGGAGTCGCCAGTTTTCAAAAGACCAATCCAGAGGTTCCACCTCTACACTATCTGTTTTCTTTTTATTTATTATATAATTTAAAAAATAATAATAATAAAACCTTGCTACGTGTACTGCATTAAGCTAACTGAGACATGTTATAACACTTGAATGTCATTGCTCTCTTGTTGATTTTGATTGCTTTCATTGTCCTCATTTGTAAGTCGCTTTGGATAAAAGCGTCTGCTAAATGACTAAATGTAATGTAAATGTAAATGTAAATGCTCTGGTGTTTAATGGTGAATGTTGCTCAGCTTGCCTCTACAGAATCCCCCACAGGTGCTCAAGATTGTTAAGGTGAAATACATGTCCACTGAAGGATTTTCATCTTGAGAGATTGCATACTGTCATTGTCATGTTGAAAAAATACCCAACAACGCAGGGAATGAGGAGAGGGTAGCATCTTCTGTTTCAAGTTTTTTTTTTATTACATCACACAGTGGTGTGTGAATTCATGACAGCATTGATAAAGCACAACTCCCTCACATGTTCAGCACTCATACACCCCTATAGAAGAGGTTTACTACCACTAAACTTCACTGTGGGAACCAGGCACTTCTGTACTCCTCTGGCAACACCATAACATTTTGGATGCTGTTAGATCTGAAATGATTGGCTTGGTCTCATGAGACTAGAGTATGGATTCCCAGATTTGTAAATATGGGCCTCAGAAATGGTTAAATTAGTTTATTGTGCTTTGGCTACAGTAGGTAGTTCCATTATGGACAGCAACCATGCAGATTACTTCTGCAGGCCGCATCTTACACATTGAGATAAACAGTCACTGTTTTCATAGCTTTTGCCAGCTCTGAGACACTTAATTGGTATTTCTCCTGCACCTTTTCCAGCCAAAAATCACTTATCACTAAATGAAGGCTTAAAGTGAAGGCCTGATTATTTCAGGAGCCTTGTCGCAAGTCCATTGTTTTTGAATTTCTGTGACACTTTTGCTATATTTCCACACTTAAAACAACGATTTGGTATTCCTTTGCTACCATTGTCCTCTTTTGTGCTAAAAATTTGTCTCCTGACTGGTCTCTCCCAAGTGTTAACACTGTTTGCAGCATGAAGTTTGAGAATGATTTAGTAATTCAGTTTTATTTAGTAACTTTCAAGAAGGTGTACTCATTTTTGCAACACAACATTTTATCACTTTTGATAAGAAAGTCTTATTTTCCTGAATAATTTTGACATGCTTCTTTGATCAAGCAGATTTGCTGGAATATTACATTTCTAAATAACCCTAACAAGGAGTAATTGCTGAATTGCTGGTTGTGAAGGCAATTTTTTAAATTAATAATTTTAAATGTATGAACAAAAGTGTACTTTAGTTAGTGTGTTGTAATAACAGATGCATATGGACAAGACGGCTAGATGTCTGAATATAAAAATAACCATAACAACCCATGACCTGAGTAATGAGCTGAAGTAATCAATTGCACACAAGAACAACCAATTATATTACAGAAAAATTACGTAATGAATCATGTCAACTTTGCCATGCACCTATGCTATATAAAAAAAAATTTCAGGCAGATTCGCTGTTATTGGTATGAGGTCCTCCCAGGCGTGATTAAAGCATATTCAAAGGCACTGTCTGCAGTCTGTCTGTTACAGCTGTGCAGCAGTTTAGTTGAACACTGAAGATCTTAGACCCGATTAATAGTTTTCAAAAGGGGCGAAACGTCGTCCAGAACTCCGCAAACATCACCAATAGACGTTCTAGAGTATAAATTTGTATGCATCGCCACTTGACCCTTTGGGGATACGTAGCCAGTAACCGAGACCCCAGCAGGTATCTTAACTTGGGTGCATAGGGGAATTTCTACCATAGGTTGTACTCATTTATGCGGTGCACTGTAACTTTGGAGTTCTATTCTTTTGATTTTCTCTTGCTCATTGACTAACTGAATATTTTTTTTGGCCTCAGGTTCTATATTGTTCCTAAGGGCTTTCTAATGTTTCTACTGCATTTCTGACCAATCACTGTTTGTTGTTTTCATAGTGGTTCTATTTTTGTCCTTTCCGTATGTGTATCCTGACTGAACTTTGCATGTACCATCAACTTCTGTGGCTTGAATGGCTCTCTAATACAGTGGTTCCCAACCACGTTCTTGTACCCTCAAGACTACACATTTAGCAAGTCACCTTACACTCCTAACAAACCTTATTCCACTCATGATCTTATTTGTAGAGACTCCAAAAACTGAAATGGGTGTGTCAGACAAAGGAGACACGCAAAATGTGCAGTGTTAGGGGTACACCTCTAATAAACTCTCACATTAACTTAAGTTTGTGTCCACTCCTCACTCACCATTTCTTCAATTTCTCAGTGTTTTTCTTCATCCTGCAGTGAGTAAAAACAAAGTCAATGTTTATTAAAAGAGTTTTCATAGTGTAAAAAATACAAAGGTGCTTTGGATGGGAAAGTATGGGGACCATAGGATCCAAGTAATGAAAGGTTATATTAAAGAACCAGCTACCTGGGCTGCAATGAACATAACACACACACACACACACACATATATATATATATATATATATATATATATATACACGTTAAACCTATTCACACATTTTTGGTTTGGTCCCTCTGAAGGGAAATTATGAATTCAAAACACATCCTGATGGAACCACTGATATGACCAAAGACTTTAACTCTATCTGCAATAAGCCTGAAAATACCACCTGAAATCAAAGCAAGTTTTAGCGAGTTCTACAGCACAACCCTGGACTGAAAACTTCGGTCATTTGCGGGAATATTTATGGTAATATCATTTATTAAGGGATCACTTAACTCACACATTGGATCTTGATGAACAAAATATTCAAGTTGAAAATCTTTACTTATACATATTGTGTAGTTTGTTGAGAACAAAATGATGTGACAATGGTCAATGGAAGCCAAAATCATCAACACAATTATGAGCTGGATTCAAAATAACGCTGGTCTCTATATTTCCTTTCCAGCAGAGGTCCGGACAATACTCCCAATTGGACATGAATATTAAAAGGTAAAATCAGATGTTTTATCAAATGTATTATAATTTATTACAATTTATTATTATTATTATTTATATGTAGACATGGCAGAAGGCCATGCGACTGAGAAAAGATAATGCTAACACTTTACATTAAGGTTCCCTTTATAAAGGGTTTATAAATGTGTTCATAAATGACTAATAACTAATTTAAACATGCATTTTAAATCATTGATAATTAGTTATAGTGTTTATATGTGTAATTGCTGTGTTGGTTCAATTTATTAGTTACCATACAAATAAATAACCACACCGGCACTGCCGTGGATGGTTCACTCGTGTGGAGGTACTGCAAGTGTGGATGGCTAACTACTCAAGTTACAGTGGGCTTTATCATGATATCAAAAATAATTATCGATTGCTTATTAATATGATAATGTTCTGTAATGGTGCTTTCAGTCATTGATTTAATGATTTTTACAAAACTGCTAAATTAGATATTTTCATTATTAATATCTCATCAAGTCATGGTTGTGCTTTTATGTTTTTCCCCCCTCCAAAATAAAGTTTGATAATTTCTGTCACAGATATGAACTTAGTTTGCTCTTTTCTGTTGTATATCCTTGCTCTGGTTTGCCCTTCTTGTGTTTTGATTCATTATCATGTTATGTCATTATTAGTTAACTCCCTGCACCTGTCTTTCCCTCATCAGTTCCCTTATTTAGTCTCCATCCTGAGTTCTTTGAGTTTGTCAGTTATTGAACTTATGTTGCCCTGTGTGCTATTGTTTGCTTCATCTACTGGATCTCCATTAAAGGATTTTATTATTTTTTATCATCACCCTTTTTTATTCATGCATTTATAACTGTTTATCAATGATTTATAATGCATTTGTACATGAGTTATTAGTCATTTATGAATGCCTTTATAAACCCTTTACAAAGGGAACCTTAATGTAATTTTAATAATTTTAATTTAACTGGCACATCATGTAATTAATTTAAAAAAAAAAATTGTGGATTGAGAGAGGGACAAAATGGAGGAGGGACCTTGAGCTAAGACTAAAACTTGGGTCCGAGGTTCTAATGTGTCAATATTAGAGCACTGCCTACTAATTTATGGCTAATCTATGATTTTTCAATCATAGTAGTTGCAGCATATACTGCCACTGCACATAACATGAATGAAACATTAGCAGTAATTAGAGGTGTAACGATACCCTCATGTCATGATTCAATACATATCACGATACTGCACTCA
Organism: Sinocyclocheilus grahami; assembly: GCF_001515645.1. Classification (NCBI taxonomy): domain Eukaryota; kingdom Metazoa; phylum Chordata; class Actinopteri; order Cypriniformes; family Cyprinidae; genus Sinocyclocheilus; species Sinocyclocheilus grahami. The sequence goes on along the minus strand of NW_015506321.1, from coordinate 53,475 downwards.
CAACACAATATTATTACGATACTCCAAGACTTATGGAAAAAGGTTAACAGAAAATGTACTGTTGATTAAAATGCTACATTTGGTATTACAATGGGGGTGTAAATTAATAGGCTTGGACTTGGTGCTGGTAACTCAATACACAGGACAGTGGTGAAACCAGAATAAAAATATTCATGATTCTGAAGTTGAAAATACAGAATTATTTTAGACGAATATGTTTGCACTCTGTCACTGACTAGATATATTTAAAATAATGTAGGCCACTTTTTACTGGTAACATAAGACATTTGGCATTACCCACATGACCCACAAATATTCCCCCATTGCATTATTATACATTATATTCAACATTATATATAGTAGTTTAATGTAGTTTTTCCTCACAAAGTAATTTTCATTTTGGGTGATTTGTACACAAGATTGTCACTATCCATGATACATATTGTTTCATTTTTTGTACTGATATATATCGTGACACAATATATTGTTACACCTCTAGCAGTAATATGTCAGGGGCACAATACTAAAAGAAATTCAGAGAATTACTGTATACTCTCTGAAACCTAAGTACTACAGTATTAAAAAATGGGGACAATTTAAACTAAAGCTGCTGCAAGAGGTCAGATACTCACATATCAAAAATCGCCTTCAGCGTTTCCTTTAGGTCTTCTTCTCTGAAATTATATCATAAGATTTAAATATAATTATGTTTCAAAGAATGTGCCATTAAAAGTCATGTACTGCACTGGCTTGCCTTGCCTTGTATAGCCCTGCCATGTCTGGCTCTTCTCTGCCTTTCTGTGCCAGAGACTGTGTTTTCCCCTACTGGCTAGTTTTGATTTGTTTTTGTTTAGAATTTAAATAAAGGTCCATTATTGCTGCCTATTATTGCTGCATTTGAGTCCTTGCCTCATCCCTCAACACCACACCTGGCAGACATCACTTCTTCACAGACTGGATAGAAGCTGTGGAGTATGCAGGGGTGTAGACTTGCAGAGCCAGGTGTTCAGTCCTTTTAACTTTTAAATTTTAACTCAAAACCTAATTAAACCAACTGATCAAGGTCTTCAGTATCACTAGAAACTTCCAGGCAAGTAGGTTGGGGCAGACTGGAGTAAACTCTGGAGTACATTGGCCCTCCAGGACTGGATAGCCATTGTCTCCAGGAACAGGGCTGGGAAACACTGCTCAACAGCACTGAACATTTTGTATGTCTTCCATATCTAATACACCTGATTCAACTTTAGTAGAGACTGAAAGACCTGAATTGTGTGTGTTCGATAAGGGAGACATACAAAATGTGCAGTGATGGGATGCCTCCAGGACCTGTTTGAAAACCCCTGTTTTAAGCAAGTTACAAGATTAAAGGCAGAGTAAGTGGTTTCTGGTAGCCAATGTTGATATTTGAAATCACCAAAACAAACATGCCCCTACCCCAAAAGGGTCTTGCCCCTATTTTGATAGCTCCACCCTACATATACGTATGCAACCCAGGCAAAGATTAGTTCTGTGAAACGAAGCAAAACCAATGCCGTGTCTACGGACGTGAGCGGTGCGGCGCAACAAATCCCCGACAGAAAACTGCAGCCGGGTTCTATTTATGACGTGCTGACACAAATTTCAAATGGTTTTCAACGGTCGTTTGATCGCGTCCAGTGTAGGCAGACTTTAGCTGTTGTAGACACGGTGTTACTCACCCATTGAGAAGAAACAAAGCAACCTCGGCGTCCGATCGCAGGCCTCCGCTCCTTGAGTTCTCTCCAGCGCTGGAAAGCTGATCCGATATTTGCACGGGTCCTACTTCTTGCCTTATCATTCCGCAGACGTTTTCCTCTTTTGTTTTTTATC
>NW_015506321.1:42284-51076 GCF_001515645.1 Sinocyclocheilus grahami | reverse complement strand
GTACGCAACCCAGGCAACGATTAGTTCTGTGAAACAAAGCAAAACCAATGTTACACCGTGTCTACGGATGTGAGCGGCGCAGCGCAACAAATCCCCGACAGAAAACTGCAGCCGGGTTCTATTTATGACGTGCTGACACAAATTTCAAATGGTTTTCAACGGTCGTTTGATCGCGTCTAGTGTGGGCAGACTTTAGCTGTTGTAGACACGGTGTTACTCACCCATTGAGAAGAAACAAAGCAACCTCGGCGTCCGATCGCAGGCCTCCGCTCCTTGAGTTCTCTCCAGCGCTGGAAAGCTGATCCGATATTTGCACGGGTCCTACTTCTTGCCTTATCATTCCGCAGACGTTTTCCTCTTTTGTTTTTTATCAGCCATCTCTATCTTTCTGTCTCTCGGCTCGGCTAATGTCCGTCCCATGCACTGAAAGCTCTCTCCTCCACATCACGAGTAGACACGCCCCTTATTGCTGATTGGCTACAAGTTTGTTTTGCTATTCGGCCCGAATCTGTTTTCTAAAGTGTTTTTGAAAAATCACATACCCTGCCTTTAAACTAGCTTGCCCTTATTATAATTAACAAAGAACTGAATGTTGTGGAGTTTTTAATCTGATGTTAAATATAAGCTTTCCTGAGTTTGGTCATTATTTCCAAAGGTGAATTAACAATATAATTTTGTTCAGTGTATATTTGTGTGTCTGACTATTTATACACACCTGTTAATTCTGTTCCTTGTCACTACCATCTGAAGATCAGTTAGAGAGAGGAAATCACAGTTGAAATAATGCAGCTGAAGAATGCAGGCCAGAAGGAAGAAGGCTGGCAGTAAGATTTGTGCAAATAGTTCAATGGTGTCAAACTGTTCTAGCCCAATGTCTCGCAACCTGACAAAGAGTGAACACATGGATTTCATATGTGCCATCTGTTACATAAATATACATACATGCTATATGAATGAAAGCAGAATCATTTTTGAATAGGGTCAGACATTATCAGGTAAAGGTAAAAGGTAAAATATGCCCCTGAAATCAATTTAAATAGGCAAATATTACACCCACATGTCACTGTTTCTGAATTATGACACATTATGTTTATGTATCTACATACCAGTACTTACCTCTCCTCTGGTATGCCTAATATCTGTTGGAACAGGTTACAGACGCTTTTAAACTGGTACATGTAGATCAGGATCAACACTAGCATGGAGTATCCAACCACTACCGCCCAGAAATGCTTCAATAGACTCCTCCATACTTCATAATGTACCTGGACACAACAGTTATATCAATATTGAAGTCAAATAGAATTCACAAACCATTTTACTTTGATAATGTGACACATTTCCAAGTGTAATTAGATTCAATGAGAGAACTATGTGTGTGTGTGTATGTGCGTGCATAAAATTAAATAAGTGCAAAAACATGCATTAAATGTTTATCAGGAAAACACTGTAAAGAAGAAAAATATTATTTAAAAACCTGTCAAATAACTGGCAGCAACAGAACATTAAACACTAACAGATCTCTCAAGATCTCAGCATCTTCACTTATTACTAAGCAGTTTGACTTCATTTCATCCACAAGTTCTTGTTGAGAATTATGTTTTATTAACATTTAAAATAATAGTCAACATGATGGAGATCATTGTTTGCTGTAGTTGGGCTCTTGACCCTTTTTTTTATCCAATGGCTACAAATGCGAGAGAAAATGTGATCAGATGATGTTGGCTACTTCGTGCTGATGATAAAGTCATCATGTAGTGGACTGATTCACTAATCTCATCCAGAGTCTAATCTTTGAGTGTGTAAGCTGTTAATTTTACATTATTTACATTATTTACAACAGGTTTATGATATTATGGCATGAGTGTTCTGCCAATAAGATATTCTATTGTTTTTTTAAAAAGTTATTAGAAAGAAAATGTGGACTCATTTACTCATTTACTTGAGTATTGTACTTAAGTACACTTTTTGAGTATTGGTACTTTATTTGAGTATTATTTTTTGGGAACTTATGACTTTAACTTATTAAAGTTTATTTAAGTGACAAATATGGTACTTTTCACTCCACTACATTTCTATCAAGGTCCTCAAAGTAGAAAGTCATTACTATGTAGCAGCTTTGAAAGTCAGTGGGTGATTTTTTTCTTCTCTAAAACATGACTTTCTTTTTTTCAGACAGTTTATCAGTAATCACTCTTGTAGGGTTACATTAAGTGATTTCCCAGCATTTTTTGAACACTGACCAACTGCAAATGTGATATTATTATTTAGTTGTTTTAAATAAATAAGTTAGTATTTTAGTATATATTAGACACAATATTGTCTGATTTTGCTAAATTGTGTACGTGAAAATATTACCTATAAAGCCACAGAAGAACTGTTGTGCGTCTCCTAATAAAACACAATAGGAGTTGGACTTGAAGCAACACTGCACAGACCGTTCTGTGTGTGACATCAAAGTACTGCGAGAGCGATTAGACGGCATTTTAAAAAAAATTTGTTTTGATGTCAAATAAGTCCTCTTTATTCCAAAGATACTACAAGCTAGTCAGTGTATTCAGTAGGTGTAATATATTCTATGTTGCCTCAATAGTATTTCAAGTATTACGTACAACAATAAAACATAAAAAAATGAAATTTAATTTTGGTACTTAAGTACTTTTTAAAGCAAGTACTTCGGTACTTTTACTTAAGTAAAAATATGTCTTTACAACTTTTACTTTTAATGGAGTAATATTTGACCAGCAGTATCTGTACTTTCACTCAAGTAATGGAGTTGAGTACTTTGTCTGCTTCTGCAAATAACATTTTACAAAAGCATTGCAAATGTTTTATTGAAAGTATTATACATTAAATAATAAAATACCATTAAATATGAGGTGTCTGTATATTTGTTACGGAAGAGGTCTGACACGACAGGTTAGTTTTATACAAAAGAAGTGAGGGTGAGGGAAAGGTCCATGAAAGTGCAGAGGATATGGAGAGTGGAGTAATCCGAGTCTTTTGCTTGATTGAGGCTGGAAGGGATCCGGGGGAAGCACACACCTCAGCGATCCGGGAACTAAGAGATGTTGCCAATGGCATAGTTAATTTCCCCCGGGCTGAGCTTCCGTGAGTAGAAGGCACATGGGTGGAGTCTGGCTGGGTTCCCCTGCTGTTGGGACAGCACTGCCCCCACTCCTGTAGTGGAGGCGTCCACTTCCACAAGGAATGGGAGGTCGGGATCTGGATGGACTAGGAGTGAGGCGCTAGTGAAGGCTCTCTTGAGAGAGGGAAGACGGTGGCCCCACGGAGATGCTCCAGGGCACTTGGGACGAGGATATCGGAACTTGACTGTGATTTGTTCAATGCTCGGTAATCGATACAGGGCCTCAAGCCTCCGTCCTTCTTGGCCACGAAGAAGAAGCTTGATGCAGCAGGGGAGTTAGATGGACGGATGTAACCTTGACCCAGCGCCTCCCTGATGTATTCCTCCATGGCCTTCTGCTCAGGAAGCGATAGGGAATAGATCTTTCCACGAGGCACTGGCTCACCCGGAATGAGATCGATGGCGCAGTCCCATGGCCGATGTGGTGGTAAGCGGGAGGCTTGTTTGGGGCAGAACACGTCTCTGAAGGGGGCAGAGCAGGCTGGAATTTCTAAGGATTGCTTCTCGATGAGACTCTCAATGGAGGTGGAATTCACAGGAAGGGCCTCGGGGAGTTTCTTCGGAGGAGATGGAGTCCCGGGGAAGCAGTCTGGGAAGCAATCCTTGCCCCACTTCAGGACTTCTCCCGTCTTCCAGGACAGAATGGGATTGTGCTTTACCAACCACGGGCGCCCTAAGATGATGTCCACAGTAGACCCTTCCAAAACCAGAAGATGAATGTGCTCTGAGTGAAGGAGGCCCAGACGAAGAGTGATGGGTCCCACGAGATAGCGAACATGTCTATAACATGTCGGCATAGTGGTGTTCCAGTTATCGACTGGACTTGGTACACTGTTTCAGTGGCAGTAGTCTGTAATTTGAGCTGGCGGCAGAGGACACGTGAGATGAAGTTTCCTGCTGACCCGGAGTCGATAAGGGCTGATACTGAAATAGAGACATCAGAGGCAGTAAGTATTACACAGGTAGTGAGGGGCTCCATCTTAATAATATCGGGTTGAATCACACAGGGGGCATGCCAAGATCATATGCCCTGGTGCCCCACAATATAAACAGAGACCCCGGGTCTGCCTTCTCTGCCGCTCAGCGGAAGATAATCGTTGCTTTTCTATGATCATGGGTTCTAGTGTTGGTTCTGGAGGATAACTGGGCTCTGGTCGGCGGAGGCAGGAGGTTGTGGCGTGGACGGGCATGGCTGCTAGACAGGACTGCATGCGGCTTGAGCATCGGATGGATAATTGCATGAACTTTTCCAATCCAAACTAATCATCATAGGCAGCGAGCTGTAACCGAAGCTGGGGTTCCAGCCCCTGTCTGTAGGTGGTCAGTAGCGCTCTCTCATTCCATCCACTCGCCGCAGCGAGAGTCCTAAACTTCAGCGAGTATTCAGCAATTGACATGGTCCCCTGTTGTAAGTGATAGAGTTGCTCTCCCACAGCGGCATCTCCGTCTGTCCTTCCATACACCTCGTGACAATGCACCAGGAAGTTCTGCAGATCGTGAATGACGGGGCTGGCCTGAGTCCAGATCGTTTCCGCCCATTGCAGTGCAGGTCCTGTTAGCAGGGAGATAATAAAAGCAATTTTAGAGGTGTCTGTGGGATATGAATGTGGTTGCATCTTAAAGGTGAGATTGCACTGGAGGAAAAACCCGTTGCACTCCTCCGCCGAACCAGAGTAGGGCGCCGGTTGGGCCATGGGACTAGCGATGATGGTAGGCGAAGAAGTGCTGGTTGGGATGGAAGAGGTGATGGCGGCGGTGCCGGTGGAGTGCGTAGCACTCGTCGTAGTGAGTCTGCGAGCTCCTGGAATGGATGGGGGTGACTCATCTGTGCCGTCGGTGTAGGTCCAGTCTTCTGTTACGGAAGAGGTCTGACACGACAGGTTAGTTTTATACAAAACAGTTTATTTGGTCACAGTGAGTACTGGTGTTGAGTCCGGAGGAAGTGAGGGTGAGGGAAAGGTCCGTGAGAGTGCAGAGGATATGGAGAGTGGAGTAATCCGAGTCTTTTGCTTGATTGAGGCTGGAAGGGATCCGGGGGAAGCACACACCTCAGCGATCCGGGAACTAGGAGATACAGGAGACACTTGGAGACACTAGGAGGAACACAGGAGGTAAGTAATGCAAGAAGTATTCAAAGGTAATCAGTAGCAAAGTCATTGAGTCCTCTACGTGTAAACGAGACCGGACAGTGAGGGTGTCTGAGGTGTGTGCTTTTATGCAGGCTGGTAATGAGGTGCTTGATTGGTGACAGGTGCAGGTGCTCAGAAGTCAGGTGAGAGGGATCGTTGTGATTGGGTGGTGGCGGAACCTGGCCGATCTATTACAATATTATGTGTTTTTCTAAATAATTATTATTAATTTGCAGGGCGTGTTTTGTTTGTTTTATGGAGAGCTTGTCTAAACAGGGCAATAAGAGACTATTAACTACTACTCATCCAACACAAATGTCTCACTAAAAATATCTACAAATCAATTAAACTGATCTGAGATCATATAAAAACCATAGACACTGGTTCAATGGTTCGCCACTGAGAGTGGATCTCAATGAACTTGCATGATTCACGGGTTCACAGAGATCATTGCAGTGCTTCAAAAGCACCCATCACTAATGTGAAGTTTCAGCTCAAAATACCCCATAGATCATTTATTATAAAATTTTGACAATGCCCATTTTGAGTAGAAGCAAAAACATTCCCTACTGAACGAACTCTCCTGTTCCTCTCACTGACGCTATGGGGAAACTCCTGTTTACTCTGTTACTGAAGCCTGATTTGTTCACGTTTGTGTAGCTGCACAAACCAATGCCGCTCTAGCCCACCAAAAGGAGAGGAGCCGACGCTATATAAGTCGGCTTAGAGCGCCATTTCATCTGAATTTTCTCCTTCAGCGACAAGATCATCTCTTCGCTGACTCTGCTATCAAGAAGAAGAAGGAAGAAGCTCAGCCAGCTAGCTGCTCACCGCCATAGAATAGCCCTGGCAGTGGAAGAAGCGGAAGCCTTCCCCTGTGGCCATCCGGCACATTAAAAGAGCAAATTTCCTACCAAAGTTGTTGCAAACGTTGCTCCGTGAGAGTGGCTCATTCAGGGAACCCCTACACGATGCAGAAGTGCATAGTGAGTGCGTCGCCTGTTTTGGCAGCACCCACACAGGGACTGCATGCTCACTGAGACGGCATTTTCTCGCTAAGAGCACGAGTCTCGCTCTTCTCCACTCACGGATTGCCTTCTTCAATGAAAGCTCTCCCTTTTCTCTTCTCTAACGAGCTCGGAGAAAAAAAGCAACTGGGTTTGAGTGAGCTCACACCGGCACATGTTCCGTGTGCCCACTAGTACATTGATCCGCTGGCGTGTTTTGCATGTAAGGATCAACACCCTTCATTTACATCGAGCGGTTTAATCCTTTTAGGCGGATCGGAATAGAATGCTGTCACCAATGATTCTGTATCGCTGACAGCTTCACATTTGTGTGTGCGCCGTTTGCCTGGGCCACTCCCACGATGAGGCTGTGCTCACTGAGACAGGCTGTTTTCACTGCAAGAGCATGAGTCTGTCCCTGCTTTGCTCCCGGATCACCATCTTCAATGAAGGTGAACCCACCCCTCCTGCTCTCACGTACACAATGTAGCTCCGGGAGATTAGAGTCTACATCCTCAAATGGTTCAAATGATTTGGTCCATCTTCGGGAGGGCAGAGGTGGACCTCTTCGCCTTAGAAGACAACTCTCACTGCCCAATTTATTTCTTGAAACAGTGAGATGCCCTGACCCATGATTGGCCATGCACTCAACTGTACATCTTCCCCCGATTGCCCTGTTTCTCAGGTCATCAAACGGGTTAGGGAAGTCAAATGCTCAGTCCTCCTGGTGGCCCCACTCTGGAGGAACCAGACATGGTTCCCTAAGTTGATTCAGCTGCTATCTACAGCCCCCTGGCCAATACCATACAGGAAGGACCGTCTCTCGCAAGCTAAGGGCATGATTTGGCACCCCGGCCAGAGCTGTGGGGCCTTCATGTTTGGCCCCTCGATGGGATTCTATAACTTGGACGTGCCTACAGGGCAGTGAAATAATAATTCAGGAAAAACCTGTAAAATAACAGTGTTTGTCTGTAAAACATGTAATGAAAATTTCAGCACAAGTTTTTCCACTTTACTTAAATTAGGATATTTTACTTTCATTTTTAAATTGTTTTTTGTGTGGCAGGAGTTGCTGCAAGTCATTTGACCCTTTTTTTACAGTGTGGGTTATAAATGATTGTCAGTTGTTTGTGAATTAAATCTGCTGTAAATAAAAATTTTATTAAAAGTTGTATGAAAATTGTATTAAATCCTTGAATGGGGAATGTCAACATTCTGTATTGACATTGTCTGTGTAAGGTAGGCTACTTTAGTATAAAAAAAAAGAAAAAAATCAAATTAGTACTGTTTCAAATTATATTAAACTAGTTTGCATTAGTTTATCTAGAGTTCCTCTTAATATATATATATATATATATATATATATATATATATTTAAAAAAAATGTTAACACATTTTGCCTCCATATGTCATGTTTTTATATTAATATCTGAAGGGGGGAAAACGATCTATAGAAATATTTTTTTTTAATATTTGCTTTATAGACTTTTGTCAACTCAGAGTCCACAAAGTCTCAGGGGGTCTATGAACTAATACATATACTATTTAGATTTTTTTAATGGTTAACCAAAAACCATTAAACAAATGTAAATGTCTCTCTGCCAGACAAAACAGTGACATGATGAACCTAGGACAAGGGTTTTTAATTCAGAAACTTGGTTGTTTAATGTAACGTAATGTTCATTGGTTTTCTTAAGGAAACATATAAGCATTTTATGTCAGAGACTCTGCAGTTTGGCTGAGAATATGGATCAGGAATCTCTTGCTTGGAAAAAGTTAACACTTGGTGTAAGCTCACCTCATACAGAACCACACAGAAGAGAAATAAGCAGATATAGAGGATTTTGAAGACTGCAACTTTGTCAGAGAAACTGACAAAGAAGAACATGAAGCAGCAGCAGAAGATCCAGTACTTCACCAAAATGCCTTTAACTAATGCTCCCAACATAATCATCATTTGAGAGGTATGGCTGATGTCACCTATAATAGAAACACACATTTCTACATTATATTACTTGTTTTGAAATTGAGATAAGGTGTTATATTTTCAAACAAACATAAAGGACATAGATAAGACTGTGTCCTCAACTATTACGAAAGCAACATAAGATGAACTAGCATAGACCATCATAAACCAACAATGACCAGCAAACTAGCTTCTTTTTTTTCAAATACATGTGTGTAAAAACTAAATTAACTATTTCTGGTGAAACAGAGGCAGGGCTGGGCAATACATTGAATATTGTAGTATTAATTTAGTTGTACTTGAAATGAATGAGGTCACTAAATAATGATACTGCTTTGAAGCAATCCGTACTGTATAAAGTGCTATGTAAATAAAGTTCACTTGACTGTTTCCAGTTTCCCATTCCCATCACTTGTTATTCGATGATTGTTCTCAGCTAAATTACACTAAACTGTCCATGATGTAAACCACTCGGAGACCACATAGAGTTGTCAAACGATTCTCTAATATATATATATATATATATATATATATATATATAT
>NW_015506321.1:28955-41764 GCF_001515645.1 Sinocyclocheilus grahami | reverse complement strand
ATTCTCTTATATATATATATATATATATATATATATATATTAATAATATTTTCAAGCTGTGAACACAGGGGTAGAAAGCCTTAACACAGACTTAATAGACCATCTCGTTCTAGCATTTATTAGGGCTTTTCACACTTGAAATAGTTAACCCTGGATTATTCTAAACCCCGGGTAAATAGAATCTAGGGTTATGTTTCTGCACGTCTTACACTGCTCATAATTTACCATGGGTTAACAGTTAATTCCTAAACCCCGGGTTAGCATTCTTATCTGCATATTTCAGTGTCATTGATTAAACGAGCACAGCACACAACCTATTTACGTTCATAAACTCGCTTATAAATTACAAGTGTGACATGTACCTTTAAACGATTTTAAAACGACGATAACCCTGGGTTAAGCACTGCATGAAAAGCCCTAGTGATGATGCCACAGAAGGACTGGTCTAGGAAGGATGAAGCCTTCCGTTTCCATTTGAGAAGCACCCAGAGGTATTGTGGGTGCTTCAGGAGCAGGGTTGGGAAACAATGCTCTTAAGATGATGACACGTTGCACTTAGTTTTGTCCTTGATTTTTTTAAAAACCTTTTTCTTCATATTGCTATATTGCTACTTATGATTAAAAAATGTCCTTTTGTGTTATTTTTTTAAGAAGCAATAAGTGTTCAGTAAGTAAACATAAACTGCCACCCCCCTAAAAAAATTTTATTTTTCTATATCATGCACAGATTGGTATAAACTATTTCTCAATCAAAAGGATATACATACATGATTGCACGTTGACTTCCATTAAATTATCTGCTGTCTGCAGCTCCTCTTCATTTTTTTCTTTTAGCTGTTGTCTAAGTAAAATCCAGAAACTAAATGTGTAAGAAACCTGCAAAGAATTAATTAGATTGTAAAAAAAAACATGGGAAAGTTATAGGTAACACTTATTATTAAAGTTATTCAATAACACTTTAGAATGCTGTTCCATCATTAACAAATAACTACACAAGAACAAATGTGTAACACAATATTAACATTCTAGGAACTACTTTTAACTATAACAGAAAACTCTGATTAACAAATTAGTAAGTAATAGCACTTAGCTGAATGAGGTCATTCACTTTTAGCTAATCAGTAACTACTATTTTTTCAAACATTTAATGCAATTAATGCATAATGTATACTTAATTCTAAAGTGAAGATCATGGTAACCCACTAGTAATGACTCAATTATCAAATGCATCAGAAGGAATTATTATCCAAAACCTTACAAAAACCTCAAAAGCTTTCAATTACTTAATTAATTACTAGGATTTATCATGCTTTTTGCTTTAGAATACTGTTAATTAACCTGGGTTAAATAAGTTTAGTGCTGGGGATACTACAGGAACAGTTTGAAAAAACTGCACAATTGTGGATAAATTCACATTTAAGACTCTGCACGTTTTGGAACATGCTACCATGACATTTCATTTTCAAAACTGACTGCTTTGTCACATAGTTATGTGTTTTTGTAACCATAAATCAGCCTTTCAATCATCCTATCACAGTTAAGATACTATACAGTCCACGCTTAATTTAATTAACAATGTTCACTGCCATATCAGAGAGAAGTCAGCTCATTAGTTTGCCAGCTGCACAGACCTCTACTCGTGTTTTTGATTGTTTTGCAATTGTAATGTATCTTTTTAAAAGTTCACAATGAATTTTCATTCGGTTAGACACTAACTATTAATTACTCAAGCCTTTTACTGTTCCTGGTGACTATCTTCTTTATAATGAGTTAATCCCTTTCTTTTTCTAACATTATAAGAGGAACAAACTAGTTTTTAGTTTTTACAGCATTCAAGCATTAAACTTATTTGACATGTAAAGCTCCAATATGTAATTTTTTGATGTTTTGATGTCATGTTATTTATGAGAGTGTGCAAAAATAAATAGCTTCTAAATAATTTACTTTACCCAAATACACTTTGATAAACCTATAATAATGATTTATTTTCTAAAGCAATCCGGATGGATTTCATGGGGCATTGAAAACTTCAGTTTGTACTTCTGTGATTATTAGAATGTTTGTAATTGTTTGTAATTTGAATGTGTAGCTAAAATTAATATTTGTGAGGCTATTTCACTCATGACAACTGCTCTCTCTGGACAAGTATGTAATCATTTTCAATCATAATCATACAAATCAAAGGGTAATAGACATAGCTAATCGTGCAGCTCTACACTAAGAACTCTTTGTTAAGCTTTATCCCAAGATTTAGTTTTACATACCTTTGCAGCAAGGTGCACACAGGGCACTGGATAACCATAGACATCAAAGTCAATCAAGACATGCTTTGGTAAAGTAGGGAAAATGTCAATATGCTTAAGATGGAGTTGACTAATAAATGTAACCACTAGCAGCAATGTCCCATAGACAGCAAGGAATGGAGCGCTTAGCATGGCGAACCGCCGCCGATCCTTCAACATCCAGATTGCACATGACCACACCAGTAACACTAACGTAAGCCATGAGTTATAGCTGATGCTCCATACCTGCATGCATGCAAAGAAAAACAAGCATATTAGCGGCATGAATGTAAGGATATAATATGGATAGTGCATTAAAAAGTGTCATAAGAGTAAGCCTAAAAGATGTTACGATTCATATGCACGCAGACACAGAAATGTCTAAACAAATTAATACCAGTTGGAAAACCAATTTCAGAAGTACTGAAATACTTGTTGAACAATTTTCATTCACATATGACCAGAAGTCATTTAAAGTAAAAAAAAAAAAAAAAGTAAAGTATAAAACATAAAATAATAAATAATAATAAATGTTACCAGATATTCAGAAAACATGAGCTGTTAAATACAATGTGCAGTAATGGGACATTATGAAGATTTTTTTTTTATTATAATGATTTAAATTATTTTATAAAATACCTTCTTTCATGCAAAGACAACTAAACATAAGTCATTCACAGTAAGCCTCGACTTCCTAAATAATGTAAAGACCTGCTTTATTTCTTTAAGCAATACAACAGTTGCTCAACCAATGGAGTAAGTTAGGTGCAGGATCTGTTTGTCCAAACCAATGTAGGATGAGAGGAGTTTTGGGGGAAACTGTCTAAAAACAGTCACTTGGGTGACTTCATGCAGGCCTGTGCAGATCAACTGGCGCCTGCCTTAATGCAAAGTGTGCCAGGTAGAAATTTTGTGAGACTTTTGTCAATGATGGCATACATAAAGATAAGGTGGTAGCAAAGAACTGCTGGATCAAGATGAGACCAGGGATATTCCAGAAATCAGGTTATGCAACATACTCGAATAAGTAATCAAGTCCAATCAGTATATTCAAACACAGCTGGACTCAAATGAAGGTGTAGAACCATCTCAAGGATGATCAGAAGAAATGGACAGCACCTGCGTTAAATATATGAGTGTCACAGCAAAGGGTCTGAATACTTAGGACCATGTGATATTTCAGTTTTTCTTTTTTAATAAATCTGCAAAAATGTCAACAATTTTGTGTTTTTCTGTCAATATGGGGTGCTGTGTGTACATTAATGAGGAAAAAAATGTACTTAAATGATTGCAATATAACAAAGAGTGAAAATTTTAAGGGGGTCTGAATACTTTCCGTACCCACCGTATATATTTTTAAAATTAAATAAAAAGCACTATTATAACATAAAGCAATGAGTATAAGGTTGGGTATAAAGGGAGCGAGCAGGGAACACCTAGCACAGGCAAACGAGGATGTCTAAACACAATGAGAAAGATGCTGAATATAAATGTTTATCTGATAATAAAAGTTGCATATTCGCTCCAAATCTTTTTTTCTCTTATTTTAAGAAAGGGTGGATAAGTATATGAACAGTTTTCCCCCCTGTATTCCTTTTTAAATATAGAACTTTTGAACTGTATTCCTTTTTAAACATCTATACTTCAGTCACAAAGCAACATACATTAGGGCCACAAACATTATATTACCATTGTGATGATGAGAGCAATTAAATAGCTCTGTTTCATTATGAACTGTCCAAGCTGGTTTAAAGCAGTAGGTCCTGACACATCAGTAGAAGATAGAGAATCTGCGTCATTCAGTATTTCATTCTCTCCGCCACAGTCTTCCTTCTTCACAGTATATTCTGTGCATACGATTAACACACAAGAACACAGAGAGATTCTTACATGTGAACAAAATAAACTTAATAAACAAATATGAACAGTAAATCAGGGATGTCAAAGTCAGCTCCTGGGGGACCACAGCCACAATCTCACCATGTCGTAATTACCAAAATTTCGAGATGACAACATGTGACATTCTATTCGGAGCTGCCCACATCCTCGGACTTGGAATTATGTGTTTCTATGGCAACACTATAAGCACCAAAGTATTCACATGCTCATAGAAATCGTAATTAAAACCTGTAAGCGGGGGAATGTTCTGAGAGCTACGACTTTGACACTGTGTCAAAGGTACCACCTAACCACCACACACTCATTTAGGTGCTGCTTAGGCTTTGATGGTGCCATAGAAATGCATAATTCCGAGTCTGAGGATTTGGAAAGCTCCAAGTAGAATGTCATGCATTGTTATCTCCAAATTATGATAATTACAACATGCAGCTCTCGAACTCTAATGAAACACACCTGAACCAGCTAATTAAAGCCTTCAGGATTACTTTGAAATGTATGTGTGGCCCTGCTGGAGCTAAGGCCCTGTCCACACGAACGCAGGTATTTTCAAAACCGCAGCTTTTTCTATACAGTTTGGCCGTTCGTCCACACGCAAACGCAGCACCAGGTCACTGAAACCGAACATTTTTGAAAACTCCTGCAAGCGTGAAGATTTTCAAAAACTCTGGTGTTATCGAAGCCGGAGTTTTTGGCTTGTGACATCAGAGCATGCACTGTTATCGCTGCCTACTGGAAACTTTTTCAGGCTTCTGATTGGCCAACATGGCTTTACGGTTGAGATTATATCGCCACCTGTTGGCTTGGCATGCTCTTGACAGTGCTTCATAGCATGCTTTTGCATTTTCATGTGGACGGAGATTTTTTTTTTTAAACGAAAGAAGGAAAAACTCCCATGTACATGTGGACATGGCCTAAGTTTGACACCCTTGGTGTATAGTTTAGGGGTTTACAGTTGTAACTGTTGCGATGACAAAACTATATGTAGCTTAGCAGTATTTCAGAAAGTTCAGATATCAGCTGACTCTCAGCTGATCCATCTTCCAGCTAGTCACTTTTGTATCAGAAAATATGCTTAAATTAACCTCAGATTCACTTCAGTCCAGTGTTATTTTAGTGTCAATTAGACATTGTTACAGTTTTTATTGATAGTGTGAATAAGTTTATATTTTTACATTTCGTGTTTTTATAAAAAATTTTGTTCAAGTTTTATTTTATTTTTAATTTTAAAACTTTAATTATTTCAGTACATCAGGTTAAAGAAGTGGTTCCCAAACTTTTTCTGCCAGATCCCCCTTTTGTAGAGAAAAACATTTTCAAGCCCCTAAACTACATACAATTTGCACCCCATAAAGACACTATCAGGCATGACTTTGCTTGCAAAATCGTGCCTTGCAGCGATGTGAAGCCTCAGGTCATGCAGTCACCAGCCTCGCCTGAGCAAGAGGATCCTTTGGCTCCGCCTCCAGCCTCTAATCCCTTCTCTCCACCTTGACCTGTCGGCTCCGCCTTGGTTCCTACCACCCTCGGCTCAACCAGAGACAGAGTCGTTACCCTGTCTGTGACCTACAAGCCTTCTGCTGCATTCTGTCTCTCCACCCCTATGGCTTCAGCGGGCTCCTCCTACTACACCCCCCCAGTCCGCCTTGGTCCTCGGTCACACCGGCTCCGCCTCAGTCATCGGGTGGTCTTGTTCCACCTCAGATACTTGTCGCCGCAGTTCCGCCTAGGTCTCCAGTGCCAGTAGTGTCGTTCAGTTCCATCGGCTCTCTGTCGTCACCCTGGGATCCCCTGACATCGGCTCTGTCTCCTTCGGTCGTCCCATCTCTTACCATCTCTTACCATCACTGTCCCAGCTCGTACCATCTGGCCACTCTTCCTATCATCACCCCCATGGATGTTACCACATCTGATCCTCTGTGGAGTCTCTGCCTGTCTTCCTGCCTGTTTTTGCCAGCCCTTCACCTGTTCCTTTTCGGCAGCTCTTCGCCTACTCCTCGACTTCCTCCAAAGCCCACACCCTCCCTCCCTCCCTCCCTCCCTCTCCCCCGTTATGGGGGGGGGCGTTATGTTACGGACTTTTAGACAATCTGTTATTATTTTCATTATGGACTTTTGGTTTGTTTTTGATGTGTTCCCTTTGCTCTGTTTTCCCACTACTTATCAGTTGCCATGGTTATTTATTTAATCTGCACAAGTGTTGTTCATTATTTCCCTTATTTGCCCAGTATTTAAGTTGCTGTTTGTTCACTCTTTAGTTGTCTGGTATTGTTCGTGTTTACACGCTGTCTCGCATATGGCTTTCTATTTTTAGCTATTTGATCTTCATCTTTGGACTATACTTGACACTTATAGTGTGTGTACTTTATTTTTAAGCACTTATAAAAGTGTATAAAAATTTTAATCATATTTGTTTTAATTTTGAAAATGTTTTCAATATCCAGATCATAGGGTGATTTTTGTTTATGCACACCGCATTTTGATTTCAAAAGAAAAATGTTTAATAGCCTACATGCAATTTCTCAATAAAAATTATTAATTGAATACAAGAGTTGTCACGTTCCTCTTTTAGTTTATTCCTTGTATGGTTTACCCTTGTATTCATTAATAAATACTGCTGCATATAGATCCAAGTCTCTACTACTGGCTTGTCTTTGTGTTCGGGATGTGACGTCTCTAAATGGCATCTTGTTAAGCTTCATACGGTCAGAAGTTAATATTTTGAGGCACACTGTGGTTTCTTTTTATTACCCACTGCTGTACCTGTAAATCTGAGGGTAAGATATGCCTCATAATATTTGATACATCTTTGTTTTAGTTGTGACATTTTAAGTAGTCATCATCTGCTTTGCTCTTACTTGGCACTGGCAATCCTTTCACAAACTTTTCCATGCTTAGTGCAGAACCATGCATCATTCTTTTATGTTTTCACTTGGCTCCATGCAATACTCATTTCTGATTCTTCAATCACGCCATATAATGGTCCAACCGCTACATCTGATAACAGACCCCGAGGTAAACAGGTACTGAGTGACTTCTTGAGATAATATGTAAAATATTTGGTGTTCAATTATTTACTTATGTGGGAACCACTGGGTTAAACTAAATGAAAATGAGAATTTTTTTCCTCAGGAACTAGCTGAATTAAAATGAGTTCATTTAGCACTCGCCAGTGACCCACCTCCTTCCCAGCTCCTCTAAGCATTGGTTTTAGCAAGTAGCCATTAGTCAAAGCTGTCTTTGTTCTTGTACTCCCTTAAGTCCTGATTTACATGCATTATATATTTATATTATATTGTTACTGCATTACACATAAGCAGTTATTTGTGACAATTAATATTAAACTTTTCATGTAAATTTATATAAATGTAAATAAAAACTTTAGAATATATACACTTTTAAAATAACAAAGCTTATAAATTAATAATTAAATAAATTCAGTTGATTCACTTGCATTGATATAGTCAGATATTTTTCTTTTAGACGCCTAAACTTTTGCAGCAACAGCAGTTTCTTCCTGCTTTGTGAATGGACTTAAATGTATGATATCTTCATGAAAAGCAGAGAAGTGAGTTGCACTGACTCTTTAATTAACTAGAAGTGAATCAAACTTATGCTAGCTATGTTTTCTGTGATTGGCTGATCACTGCAGATGTCATATTTTGGGTGCACATGCTTCACAGTGAATCATAAACTCTGAATCATATCTTGAGTTGAGAGAGGATTTTATAGTGAGCGTTGTGAGCTCGCTGAACTCAGTCTAAACTGAGTTCTTTTTGTTTTGACAACTCTCAACGTAGTCAAAAATTCTTGAGTTTGTTCAACTAGCTTCATGAAACTGTTGTTTTGTGTGTATATGGCATTGAGTACATAATGTAGACAAGAATAATGTAGACGTTCTACATTCAATTACTTTTTGATGTACAATAAGAGATATTCTGTAGCCATTAGTCAAAGCTGTCTTTGTTCTTGTACTCCCTTAAGTCCTGATTTACATGCATTATATATTTATATTATATTGTTACTGCATTACACATAAGCAGTTATTTGTGACAATTAATATTAAACTTTTCATGTAAATTTATATAAATGTAAATAAAAACTTTAGAATATATACACTTTTAAAATAACAAAGCTTATAAATTAATAATTCACTTGCATTGATATAGTCAGATATTTTTCTTTTAGACGCCTAAACTTTTGCAGCAACAGCAGTTTCTTCCTGCTTTGTGAATGGACTTAAATGTATGATATCTTCATGAAAAGCAGAGAAGTGAGTTGCACTGACTCTTTAATTAACTAGAAGTGAATCAAACTTATGCTAGCTATGTTTTCTGTGATTGGCTGATCACTGCAGATGTCATATTTTGGGTGCACATGCTTCACAGTGAATCATAAACTCTGAATCATATCTTGAGTTGAGAGAGGATTTTATAGTGAGCGTCGTGAGCTCGCTGAACTCAGTCTAAACTGAGTTCTTTGTTTTGTTTTGACAACTCTCAACGTAGTCAAAAATTCTTGAGTTTGTTCAACTAGCTTCATGAAACTGTTGTTTTGTGTGTATATGGCATTGAGTACATAATGTAGACAAGAATAATGTAGACGTTCTACATTCAATTACTTTTTGATGTACAATAAGAGATATTCTGTGTGTATGAAGAAAATGCAAAGCAATTTGGGTAGTCATCCTCCAGAATCAGGGAATTCACCCCAGAACCTTCGTGGTCTTGCCATGTCCTCTTCCACACCAACATCATGGCCTAAAAATGGCAACAACACAGAATGCAAATTTTTACAAAACAGTAACAATATCTTTGAGAAAAGCTATACTTTTCTGCCCTCTAATCATTACTTCATAATTCTTCATCACTAATGAATTTATAATTCATATAGCACTGCTGGTAACTGCTCTAATTATATGTTTAATAGTTTGGTCATTTTATGTTAACAATTTAACAATAAAGCTAGGGCTGTCAAAGTTAACATGCTAACTTTCTTAGATTTATAAAACATGGACATGTCAACACATGGGCCCTTTTTTAATATAAAGAACATAAAGCAGTCATAGTTCCAGATTTACTAATAGTTTGCACCAGCGTAAACCTCCTTTGGGGTTAAACAACTACTGTCAGGATTTATTAAAGACACAAAGTGAAAAAATTGCATTGAAAAGGCTTGGACACTTATTAAACACTTGGATCTTATTGCACATTCATTTGTAGGAGTTTCCCTTTTGGAATAAAAATTTATGGCAGGAGAGTATTTGAATGAATCATGCAACATGCTTTAATAAGATTTGCTGTATAGTCAATTTACTGGTATTTGCAGCATTATTTATTGTCCCAAAAAAAAACATTTCTTAACCCACTTTGCACATGACATGGCTGAAATTTTTGCTGCCATGAGGAGGCACAGCAGAGAACAGAGCATGTAGAAGGTAGAGATTTTTTTCACACTCTTATAAAGTTATTTGGAATGGAAGAAGAAGACATTATCCGAACATAACCTTATGCAAATTTGCGCTGCTCTTGGTAGATTGCATTGGTCATTGTGGAAATTAGATATTGCCTCTGAGTTTTTTAATTTGCACACTGTCATTTGATCACCCGCATAACTTTCCACTCCCATCAGCGCTTTTTTGGAATTGTGCTTTTATGCTAATTTGCCTTGTTTAGTAAATTGGCACTTCATGTAAATTGGGTAAATGGATTAATTGCATTAAATGTAATGATGACATATTTAATGAGCTCTAAAAGCTCTTCATCCTGACTTTTTTGTTTGTTTGTTTCAGTTGGAAATACATCTACACACCAAGAAAAATGAAAAGGATTTGTAGTACTGTTGGACACAGTCAGATACACTTGAGAAAATGTGTACTCATCAAGCCACTTTTAAAAATTGATAAGCATATTTATAATAAGATAAGTATCATCATAGTGAAATAATATGGAAGATCCCCCACTTCCCCTTAGATTGAAATTGATTTTCTGGGTAAGAGGGTTATCACCCTTTGGTTGAAATCACAGGAGGAGAAGATGATTTCGGTTGTTTTGTCCTAGAGATTGATTTCAGTGTCAGTGAGGGGGAGTTTCGACCCCAGCTCATACGATCAAACTTTTGGTCACTCACAGTACTCCAGATCAACTTCTGTGAAGTTTTGGCATTATGCTCACAAGACGCGTGTATTCATATTTTAATTAGTCATTGTGGGCCACAGTCAAAAATTTAATTGTCTTATATTTGTATAAAAACAATGATTTGAATATTCTTTATTATTAGGGTCTCAAATATCATGTGGACTGAACAATGACCAAGGAGTTCAAAAACTCTTAAGCGAGTTCGGCATGGCAATGTTAATGTATTTGGTCTTAGCATAATAGATCTGCTATGCTACTACTGCTGCTGTACAGCAAGTACAGATACTTGCTACTGCCAGTACATCCACAGATATGCTGCTGCTGCTAACAAAGCAGGAGACAAAAATAAATGAACAATACAAGCCAGTGTATTCATGTATAAATAAACATGCTGCTGCATCGGTAAACATGCATATATTCACACACATGGGATGAACATAAACAGGATGGGATGGGACAAACACCCCCCAAAACAAGCAGACCTATTGCCAAGACATATGTACTGCTGCTGCTGCTGCTCCAAAGGGCCATGATAATCAAGTTTTATTATATATGTGTACCTGGTCTACCTCACTGATTGGCTTAGCTCTACTGATCTATATAGCTGTCTGTGCCTGGGCTACCATGCCAAATGGCTTAACTCTAGTTAGAAATGTGCACTATGTGTCAATTTAACAAACAGATATCAAGTTGCAGGCTGACAGAGATAAGAAAACCAAGCAACCACATGAGCAAGTATCAAAATCTAAAGTAATTTGATAATTGTCATTGACACAACCCTTTATCCTTTTACTTGAATAAGTGAAAAGCCGTTAGGAGCGATAAATGAATGACAAGAATATGACTCAGAAAGGAGTATGAAATCAGCCGCACATTTAGCATGGTTTATGAAAGAAATCACCCTTGGAAATAAATGAACACGTCATTGGAGGTTACACAGCTAAATATGGCGAACCCTGGTTGATAGTGTATACAAGCGTGAAACTGCTACAGTAAACACTGGCCAAGTATTTGAATGTTGAGCAGCAAGCTCATTGGTTGCTGATGCAACAGAATCCAATCAGCTGTTCTGTGTAGATAATGAAGTTATTACTAGCAGATTGAGTGAAGGACCTATCAGCCTGCATCATCTAGAATAGTGGTTCTTAATCCTTGTCCTGGGGACCCCCCGCTCTGTACATTTTGTATGCTTCCCTTATCTGACACATTCAGTTTAGTTCTTAGAGCTCACTCCTAATTAGGGCTGGGTATCGATTCAGATGTCCCGATTCGATTTCGATTCGCAAGCTCTCGATTCGATTCGATTCTCGATTCTTTTGATTACATTCAGTGAATATAGTTTTAATAGTAATTAACAGTAAACATCAGTTTACAAATGGTGAATTAATAAAAAGAAATTAAGAACCACATGCCTGTATTTTAAACCAATTCTATTTTTTGTATAGGGTCCTTTTTTAAACAATAATAGGGCCCTATAAAATGTTCTTAATTTTTCTGGTAATAAGATGAAGGCATAAAACATTAATTTAATTTATCCTAATCAAATGAAAATTAAACCCTTTTATTTTTTGGCAAACAAAGTGCTGCACAACAGAGGTTTACTGTTAAAATTAAAAAGAAAACAGATGTGATTATTCCTTTAAAAATAAAGATTTATTAATATTTATTAGCAGTAGTAGCATTGAGCCTTCAGACTGCTAAATAGTAATATATTCTGACAGTAGAACGTTAAACTAAACTTTTATTTTGACGGGTTTCCGTGAAGAACTTCCAGCTGCTGTGTGTGATATGACGGTAGATTTCTCAAATGAAACGGTAAATGCTAATGAAGTGACTCTCAGAGCAGTTGGAGATGACACTCGTGTTCATATAGTGAGATGGCAGAAGCTGAAAATACTGCGAGCGTCATCCGCGTTTTAGTGTGTAGTAAACAAAAAAGTGCGCCGCACCATCCGCCATTCATTCATTGCGGAAATCATGGCGCCTTATGCGTGATATCAAATGCTTCCGCAGATTTATAGTATTACTATAGCATTTCACCTGAGCATTGCGAATTACGCGTATGGCCATGATAAGTGCTGAATGAATGACAGGATTTCTGTTGTAACATCGCGCAATGTAAATAAGGGTGACATCTAGTGGAGAAGACTAATGATAAGATTCACGTTAATCAGATCTTGTTTTAAATGTGTGCTGAAATAGATACTGGAAAAGATCGATTCGCAGCTTTTGAGAATCGATATCGAATCGACGTCATTTAAAAAAAAACGATTAATCGGAAAATCTATTTTTTTTGCCCAGCCCTACTCCTCATGAGCTGATGAGCTGAATTAGGTGTGTTGAATAAGGGAGACATGCAAAATGTGCAGAGCAGGGTGTCACCAGGACCAAGATTAAGAACCACTATTCTAGAGTTTCATGACAGAACTTTGTATGGTGACAAGGTATTGAGGCAATTTAGGGTAGACTGGGGTGAGATGAGCCATTTTTTTTT
>NW_015506321.1:21898-28124 GCF_001515645.1 Sinocyclocheilus grahami | reverse complement strand
AGAAAACAGATGTGATTATTCCTTTAAAAATAAAGATTTATTAATATTTATTAGCAGTAGTAGCATTGAGTCTTAAGACTGCTAAATAGTAATATATTCTGACTGTAGAACGTTAAACTAAACTTTTATTTTGACGGGTTTCCGTGAAGAACTTCCAGCTGCTGTGTGTGATATGACGGTAGATTTCTCAAATGAAACGGTAAATGCTAATGAAGTGACTCTCAGAGCAGTTGGAGATGACACTCGTGTTCATATAGTGAGATGGCAGAAGCTGAAAATACTGCGAGCGTCATCCGCGTTTTAGTGTGTAGTAAACAAAAAAGTGCGCCGCACCATCCGCCATTCATTCATTGCGGAAATCATGGCGCCTTATGCGTGATATCAAATGCTTCCGCAGATTTATAGTATTACTATAGCATTTCACCTGAGCATTGCGAATTACGCGTATGGCCATGATAAGTGCTGAATGAATGACAGGATTTCTGTTGTAACATCGCGCAATGTAAATAAGGGTGACATCTAGTGGAGAAGACTAATGATAAGATTCACGTTAATCAGATCTTGTTTTAAATGTGTGCTGAAATAGATACTGGAAAAGATCGATTCGCAGCTTTTGAGAATCGATATCGAATCGACGTCATTTAAAAAAAAACGATTAATCGGAAAATCTATTTTTTTTGCCCAGCCCTACTCCTCATGAGCTGATGAGCTGAATTAGGTGTGTTGAATAAGGGAGACATGCAAAATGTGCAGAGCAGGGTGTCACCAGGACCAAGATTAAGAACCACTATTCTAGAGTTTCATGACAGAACTTTGTATGGTGACAAGGTATTGAGGCAATTTAGGGTAGACTGGGGTGAGATGAGCCATTTTTTTTTTACTTTTGTGGTCCTCAAGATAAGGGAAAATGAGGCAGAAGTACAATGATAGTATCTTAAGAAATCTAAAGATGCACCATCTGGGTGTAAATTGATTATCTGTCTGAATCAGATTCAAATCCACATTAAAATTTTAGAGATAATTTACCTCTTTAAAAAAAAGTATGTTAATAATCAAATTTCCTTTTACAAACAGTAACATGACCCGGAAAACAGTCTAACATTATGGTCTAACTAGCACACTTGCACCCTAAAGAAAGAAGCCCGTAAAAAGGAGCTCAGCTGGAAGAAAACAAAACTAGATGTGTTTCGCATTGCATGGAGGGAAAGTACTTCCTCCTACAGAAAAGCCTTAAAAACTGCTAGATCTACTTATTTTTTGTCTCTTTTAGAACAAAACAAACATAACCGCAAGTATTTATTGAGTATAGTGGCTAAGTGCAGTCATGGCCTAATGGTTAGAGAGTCTGACTTGTAACCCGAAGGTTGTGTTCGAGTCTCAGGTCCGGCAGGAATTGTCGGTGGGGGGAGTGAATAACCAGCGCTCTCTTCCACCACCACAAATAATGCATCAACAGGTGCTGACTTTTCCCAACAGCACAGCAGTAATGACTTTATGAACTTCTTTACTTCCAAGATTGATACATTTAGAGATAAAATTATAAGCATGCAACCATCAGCTACAATATCACATCAGATAGATCTCCTGAGGAACAATTCCACTTATTCTCTGCTAAAGGAGAGGAAGAATTGTATAAACTTGTTAAATCATCTAAACAGACAACATGTTAGACCCTATTCCATTTAAGCTACTTAAACAGGTGCTTCCAGAAGTCATAGCACTTCTTCTGAATATTATTCATTCATAATTTTTATTAGGATGTGTCCCAAAAACCTTCAAACTGGCTCATTAAAAAAACACACTCCTAGAGAGTTACAGACCGATCTCAAATCTCCCTTTTCTGTCAAATATACTAGAAAAGGCAGTAACCTCTCAGCTATGTTCCTTCTTAGGGAAAAATGGTAATTTCCAGTCAGGATTTAGACCGTATCATATTACTGAGACTGCTCTCATCAGAGTTACAAATGACCTGCTCTTATCATCTGATCGCGGTTGTATTTCTCTATTAGTGCCACTGGATCTTAGTGCTGCATTCAACCCTATCGACCACAACATTATTTTGAATAGACTAGAAAATTATGTTGGCATTAGTGGAATTGCATGGTTCAAATAATACTTATCTGACGGCCATCAATTCTTAACAATGAATGATGAGGTATCATATGGCTCGACTCGGCACGGCTCAGTACGGCACGGCACAGTTCGGCTCGGCACGGTTTGCGTTTCCACTGCAGTTCAGTACCGCTTTAGAGTGGGCGGGATTATTCACATGTTATAGTTGCGCCGCCTCTACTACCACGACTCCTAAAAAAACCTTTTTCATTCCACGTCGATGTGTGAAGTTGGTGTTGCTGTTTGTGGAGAGGTCCTTTTTTTCTGAGGTCAAAGGTCTCATGTGAGGGCCCTGGAATATTTCGTTATGGGGGCCTTGGGGGCAAAAAAAATTATATCTTCAAGAAATAGACTGTATTTTAATGTTGTTTTAACCCTTTCCCCAACTAAACTAAGAGACTAATGGCGCTTTTCCACTGTGTGGTACGACTCGGCTCGGCACGGCTCGGCACGGCTCGGCACGGTTTGTGTTTCCACTGCAGTTCAGTACCGTTTAGAGTGGGCGGGATTATTCACATGTTATAGTTGCGCCGCCTCTACTACCACGACTCCTAAAAAAAACTTTTTCATTCCACGTCGCCCCATCAAGCTCTCGCTGGATCCGCTCCTCTGCTATCAATGAAAGGAACGTCTGTTCTTCCGCAACAGACATTCAAACTTTTTGGTTGTTAAAAAAAGGTGCGCTCATTCAAGGTTGCGTTCGATCCTTCACTTGCTTGTAGCAGTTCTTTTGTGTTTGTGTAGCAAGTTCAGTGACGCCAGGTAGTGACGATTCTCTCCGGCCAATCCGTGATCAGCAGAGTTTACACGTCACGTTTTGGTAACGGTACAGTTCATTTGGAACCCCAACTGAGGTGGTATTAAAAAAAGTACCAGGTACCAGGTACTATACCCAGTGGAAAACCCCCAAAAAGTGAACCGTACCGAGCCGTACCATGCAGTGGGAAAGCGCCAATATTGATCACAAGTGCAGTATGGAGTACCACAAGGCTCAGTACTAGGACTGTTGCTTTTCACGCTTTACATGTTGGAAGATATCATCAGGAAACATGGTGTTAGCTTTCACTGTTATCCTGATGATACTAAGCTCTATATTTCTTCGCAGCCCGACGAAGCATACCAATTTGCAAAACTAACAGAATGCATAGTAGATATAAAAAACTGGATGACTAGTAATTTCCTACTGCTAAATTCTGGAAAAACAGAGGTGTTAAAAATGTAGGTGTGCTATTTGATAGCAACCTTTCTTTTGAAAGCCACGTTTCTAGCATTTGGAAAACCAAATTTTTTCATCTTAAAAATATATGTAAATTATGACCTATGCTTTCACTGTCAAATGCAGAAACGTTAATTCATGCATTCATGACCTTGAGGTTAGATTATTGAAATGTAATGTAATCTTGTTAACACTAGTTGCCATCTCATTCTGTTTCTCAACTGTGTCATTCTGTGCAACTGCTTTCCAGTTAATCACATGTACTCTCTTTATGAGCTCCAAATTTTCACAAGCCTTCAGCCCAAGTATACGCTGTCTGTTACCCTCTACCAGTACACACATTCACAGACTGTCCTGTTTTTACTGTCAGTGTGATCCTACTTACCCTTTTTGTGGGAATCAGCTCATCATTGGAAGTTTGTATGCTTATCTTTCTGTCATGCACTTTTGCCATTTTCTCAGACTGTCAAAGTTTTTATTGGCAGAAGGTTGGAACTCACGGACATGACCAAAGACTGGGTTTCCTCCTTAGTGATGCTTCACCAGGCCTTTACTGCAGCTGACTTCAGTTGTTATTTCTTTGTGGGTCTTTCTGCCTTTAGTTTTGTCTTCAGCAAGTGAAATGCATGCTCAATTGGGTTGAGATCAGGAGACTGACTTGGCCATTGCAGAATATTCCTCTTTTTACTTTCAAAAACTCCTGGGTTGCTTTTGCTGTATGTTTTGGGTCATTGTCTATTTGTATTAAAAGCACCGTCCAATCAACTTTGCTGCATTTGGCTGCATCTGGGCAGACAGTATATCCCTATACACTTCAGAATTAATCCGGTTGCTTCTTGTCTTCTGTCAAGTCATCAATAAACACCAGTAACCCAGTGCTACTGGAAGCCATGCATGCCCATGCCATCATACTGCCTCCACCATGTTTCACAGATGATGTTGTATGCTTTGGATCATGAGTTGTTCCAAGCCTTCTCCATACTTTTTACTTCCTGCCATTCTGGTACATGTGGATATTAATATCATCTGTCCAGAGAATGCTTTTCCTAAAAAAAAGTCTGGCTTTTTAAGACCAAACAAAGTTAAGTCTGACACAGAGAAAGGGACCGATGGCCGGCCAGCCGGGGTTCGTCTTTATTTAAATTTATGTGTGTGTACTTCTAACATGTTTGGTTGGTAAAATAAATGTTGTAATTTCAAATCAGAGCGTCTTCCGTGTCTGGAATGGATGTATTCTTGAGTCTATAAGGTAACAATAATATAATAAGATAACCTTGTTTGAAATGGGTTTGGCTAAAATAAAATTTTGGTTTCGTCTATACTACTAGGTACTTATACTATATTGACTGGGTTAAATAGAATTGCATTTCTAAAAAGAGACTAAAATACAATTTTCATTGACTAAAACTAGACTAAATGTCATCAGTTTTCGTCGACTAAAACTAGACTAAAATGCTTAGACTTTAAGTCGACTAAAACTTGACGTGACTAAAACTAATAAAAACTAAAATGACAGTTTCACACAAAGACTAGACTAAAACTAAAATTAAAACAGGCCGCCAAAAACAACACTACTAACAATTATCTGTTTCCCTTGCATGCAGAGCTCCTTTGACCACATGATGTGGGTTCACAGCAACAGCTTCCAAATGCAAATGGCACACTTGGAATCAACTCCAGAACTTTTACCTGCTTAATTGATGTAGAAAAAGTGAAGGAATAGCCCACGCATGTCCATGAAACAGCTTTTGAGTCAATTGTCCAATTCCTTATAGTCTCTTGAAAAAGGGGGGACGTACATATTAAAGTGCTGTAATTTCTTAACCTTTCCTCCAATTTTAATGAGAATATACTCAAATTAAAGATCAGAGTGTGCCCTTTTAGCCCATATTCATATAACTATAACTTAAATATGTTTTGGTCAACAGCTAAAATAATAAACATTGTGCCTGTGTCCATATATGGACCTAACTGTTTGTACATGATAGGCATAGAGGACCTACAATAATGTACAGTATTTGAAAAATAACGTGTTTTTTGAACATTAAAGCATATCAACATATTCTGTTACACCAAATACACCAAATAATGATCTTTAAAAAAGCATCATATGACCCCTTTAAAACATCAGTTTATACTTCAGAGATTTAACTTAACTTCAGTGCCTTATGATGGTAAGTTAAAACGCTGGCTCAATTTACCCCACAGCATTTGGCCAACTTTGCCCTATATCAGCCATTTTGGAAAAAAAATTGCTCGCTTACCAATTCAGGCTAATATTTAGTTAAATGATTTGCATGGTTTTATACAGTATGTTGCTAAATCACCAATATGCATAATCAATATTTTAGACCTGGATTAAGTGTGGGTAATAACGGTCACTTACAGGTAGAGCCCAAATCCCAAGAATCGATTAGTCAAACCTGTTTGCAGTTAATGGGCGGAATATTAAAGGGTACTTACCATCCAATAAATCGCAATAGGCATTGTGCTTTGGTACTTTCAATATGAAACAAATTCTCAGATTTCAAATTATGTCCATTGTACTGCAATATTTAAAACTTAAATGCCGTTTTGGCACTGTTTAATGTATAGTGACAGATCACTGTATCGCCTCAGATCAACAGACGCAGCAGCGCGAGGCGCACGTGAACTGATCATCTCCTCCACGTTAATACCAGTTTCAGCACAAAATAAAGGTAAGTTAAAAGAAAGAGTACAACTTTACAATCCGTATCCAGTCTCATTGTCACAAATCCAGTCTATGAACTTCCGTTCACTCACCACCAGAGGTCACGCACTCACTACATTGACTCTCACACCACACAGACTGTTACATGTCACTCCGGACTACAGTTCCCATCATCCATTGCACTGATTACACACACACAGCTGAAT
>NW_015506321.1:14400-21888 GCF_001515645.1 Sinocyclocheilus grahami | reverse complement strand
GGCTACATGAAGTGATTTCTCAGCATTTTTTGAACACTGACCAGTCGCAAATGTGAAATTTATTTACAACAATTCAATTTAGTTAATATTCAAGAAGTTAATATTGTGGTATATATTAGACACAATAGTAGGTGTAATGTATTCTAAGTTGCTTCAGAGGTATTGCAAGTATTACGTACAGCAATAAAACAGTGCATTGACATAAAAAAGGAAATTTACTTTTGGTACTTAAGTACTTTTAAAAGCAAGTACTTCTGTACTTTTACTTAAGTAAAAATCTGTCTTTACAACTTTTACTTGTAATGGAGTAATATTTGGCCAGCAGTATCTGTACTTTCACTCAAGTGATGGAGTCGAGTACTTTGCCCGCCTCTGCTAGCGATATGCGCATACAATACTTGGCAATCTGAACGAGGAAGTCCAGGGCTTATAAAGCGTGTCTGATTGGATTCAGCTGTGTGTGTGTAATCAGTGCATTCAGCTGTGTGTTTGTGTAATGGACAGGCAGACCATTCAAAATCAGTCTCATTGGTCAAAACAGGAAAGAATATGGCTCAAAACTAGAATTCTTGACTGAAACAGGATAGACAGTTCATTAGTGGTCTCTTGGGAAATAACAGGGGTAATGGGACAGACATGGAGTGTTTTTGTAGTTTCTGGGCTCATGACAGACAGAGTTAAGAGGTCAAAGGCGGATCTTTGGGTTATGACAAGGTTACTTGAGCCTTCAGGGAGCTTAGTTAAGGTTTCTGGGGTCGTGACTGAACTTGGGGGGCAGATAACAGGTTCATTCATTGCAATGGGACTGACAGAATGTTCAAAATCAGGATAATTAGCATTATTTAGACAGACAGAAAATTTATTAGTGGCCTCTGGGCTCGTGACTTAGCTAGCAGGGCAGACAGAAGGTTCGTTAACGGCCCCTATGGCCATGACAGGGTTAACTAGGCAGGGTAAAAGTACATTTAAGGCCTCAGTCGCAACAGGCTAGTTTGAGAGTTCCAGAATGGCTCTTGCAGCCGCAACAGAACAGTCAGGAAATTCACAGACCGCGTCCTTGGCTGTGACAGACAGGGCTGAGAGTTCATAGGCAGCCTCCTCGGCTGGATCGGAACAGGACAAAGGTCTATAATTGGCCTTCATGATGGGTTTAGAACAAGTCGAGAGTTCCGATATAGCCTCCTCGGCTGGTTCAGGGCAGGAAAACAGTTTATAAGCGGCCTCAGTAGCCGCAACAGGACAGGAAGAGAGTTCATAGGTGGCCTCCTTGGTCAGAACAGGACAGGCAGAGAGTTCACAGACCGCCTCCTTGGCCGGAACAGAACTGGCAGAGAGTTCACAGATGGCCTCCTTGGCCGGAACAGAACAGGCAGAGAGTTCACAGATGGCCTCCTTAGCCGTTACAGGACAGGCAGAGAATTCACAGACGGCCTCCATAGCCAGTACAGGACTGGCAGAGGGGTCCCAGACGGCCTCCCTGGCCAGAACAGAACAGGACGAGAGTCTATAAGTTGATACCACTGACACCTCTGGAGGTTCTGCAGCGGATGCCACCACCTCTAGAGGTTCTACAGCCGTACCATCAGGAAAAAGGGAAAGTTCATGAATATTCTCCTTAACAAAACAGGCACAGAGTTCAGCAACAGGCTGAACGTGTATTGCTGGGCACCACCACCGCGCAAGGAGCTGAAGCAAGCACTTCCGCCTCGGGAGGTTCTGCAGCGTGGGCCGCCAACTCTGGAGAAGCTGCAGCGGGTGCCATCGCCTCAGGGAACACGGCAGCGTGCGCCACTACCTCGGGAGGATCTGCAGCATCAGCCTCCACCTCGGGAGACCGCACAGTGGCCGCCGCCATTTCTAAATTTTCAGTGGTGGTGTATGCAGCCCAAATACACCATAAAGCGATCCCCATTGTGGCAAGCGCTACAGACAGGGGAACTAGTTCACAAACTGGAGGGCTTGAGAGCGCTGGTTTGCCAGCTGCACGTGTCGACGCCAGCGGAGGGTCCTCCACGCTGGAAGTCAGTCTGGGATACCAAAGGGCTGACCTTGATATTCTGGGTGTAACAGCCAGGACGTGACATGACTCTGGATGATCAGCTGTGATGCGACATGACTCTGGATTATCAGCTGTGACGTGACATGACTCTGGACGAACAGCTGAGACGTGACGAGGCTTTGGATGAACAGCTGAGATGTGACGAGGCTCTGGCAGATCAGCTCAGACTTGACTTGACTCATGAAGATTAGCTGTGACTTGACTTAACTCAGGAATGGAAACTGTGACTTGACATGACGATCAACTGTGACTTGACTTGACTCATGACGATCAACTGTGACTCCAGTGTGATAGCTGATCATAGTGATAGCCATTTCGTTTGCCACTGTTTATTTCCAAGTCCTAGTCTTAGTCTAGTTTTGCCTTGCCTGTTTTCCGGTCCTTTGACTATTGCTCGTGTTTATAGATTACCCCTTTTGTCAAGCCCTCTGGATTACGTTTGCTGATCGATGACCCACGGTTGTCCTAGGATTACTCTTTGTCTTGCCTGTGTTGTACCTGTTTGCCATTGTTTGACCCATGCCTGTTATGACCATGTCTCTTAAATAAAAGCATGCAGATGGATCTGCACGTCTCACGTCTCTGTCGTCCCGTAACATTCATGTTATTGCTCAATCTGTGTTTCAGCTGCGCAAAGACGTCAATATAATGGCTTCTAAACAATGTCATGTAACGTCACATTTACCTCAGAAAAAGCATATTCGGTGACCATAAACTCTTTAGTCAGATTGAAAAATAAACTGCACAGAGGGGCATTTTGCTTAATATATGCATGATATAACATATTCATTATATTTTTTTTTACTGTTCTTCAATGTTTAATTTATGTTTGAATAAATCCATCAAGTTTTTATGACAGCCACCATTTAAATGTTTATATTTCAAAAAAACGAATTGAAGTAGAAATATTATGTAACTGTAACTTTATTATTGTAAAAACTTTAATTTTAATTAATCTTAACCTTCAATATTATAGTAATGTAGTACCAACTGACTCTCATGTATATTTTACAGCATAGTTGTAGATTTTTTTTCCTTGAGAAAATTTGGCATGTACTGTACCTGATATATATCCAAAATAATCGATATTGAATTGAATCAAAACGAATTGGTAATCGAATCGAATTGCAAGCTTGGGAATGAGAATCGAATCGAATCATGAAATTTGTGTCAAAACCCAGCCCTAGTAACTAATAAGACACATTACTATACTTACTAATGGTATATACATGGTAAAGTTTAACAAAGTTTGAAAAACTGGTAATTCCTGTGTAATGTTTATGCAAAAGGGTGCATATTTATTTTACAGTCATATTTCCATATATTTACTATGTATATACTGGTGTATGTACCTATTAGTTAAGGTACAGAATAAGTTATGCAGTAGTCAAGTTGGGGGGTATAAACATGGACCTGTCATGAATCCGGTCTGTGAACTTCCGTTCACTCACTACCAGAGGTCACCCGCTCACCACATGGACTCTCACACTACACAGACGGTTACACTATATCCTGGACTACATTTCCCATCATCCATTGCACTGATTACACCCACAGCCGTAAACAATCACACACCCTACATAAGCCTCTCTCTCACTGCCGAGTATTGTTCTGCGTTTATCACTCTCTTAGTGATAGCTGCTACGGAGCCATTTCGTGTTTTCATAGTCTAGTCTGGTCATGTTATTACCTGTTTCCTGATTCCTGCCTGTGTACCTTGGATTATCCATTGTTTTACCGTTCGGACTTTGTTTGCCCCTGCCTGGACTATTGCTGCATACCTGGATTATCTCGCTTTGCCTTGCCCTGTTGGATATTGTTCGCCAGAGTCTGATCACGTCTGTCCTTGGACTACTTGTGTTTTGCACGTGCCATACCTGTTTGCTGGTGTTTCGACCTTGCCTGTGTTATTGACCACGTCTCTGTCTAATAAAGCTTGCAAATGGATCTGCACGTCTCTCGTCTCGTTCGCTCTGTTACAGAATACTCGGCCACACAAGGATCCAGCAGCTTTTCAGAAGAACATTGGCCAGGTATGGACAATATTATTAGCTCTTAAACAAGGCCCGCGTTCACTGGAGAACTGTATTCAAGAGTATCTAGCCATTGCCTATTACTCTGATTTACCGGACTGTTTGTTGATAGAGGTTTTTTGCGAAGGTATTAATCAACCGCTGATGTCTAAGCTTAGACATGAGGGTCCGCGTTCATCACTCTGTCAGTTTATGGACTATGCTTTGTGTGTTGGCCTTTCATTCACTGTGGGTGTCGTGGAGGAGGAACACGACACCGTGTCTGTGATGGCGGACGCACCACATGGCGGCTACAACAACGGAGACTGTTCGCAAAATGGCGGCCACAACAACGCACCGTCATTTCTCTGGTGCCATTCCTGAGTCAAATCACGTCACAGTTGATCGTCATGAGTCAAGTTCACTGGAGAACTGTATTCAAGAGTATCTAGCCATTGCCTATTACTCTGATTTACCGGACTGTTTGTTGATAGAGGTTTTTTGCGAAGGTATTAATCAACCGCTGATGTCTAAGGTTAGACATGAGGGTCCGCGTTCATCACTCTGTCAGTTTATGGACTATGCTTTGTTGTGTGTTGGCCTTTCATTCACTGTGGGTGTCGTGGAGGAGGAACACAACACCGTGTCTGTGACTGAAATGGCGGACGCACCACATGGCGGCTACAACAACGGAGACTGTTCGCAAAATGGCGGCCACAACAACGCACAAGGTGCCATTCCTGAGTCAAATCACGTCACAGTTGATCGTCATGAGTCAAGTCACAGTTGATCTTCATGAGGATCTCCCAGAGTCTCGCCACATCTCAGCTGATCTTCCAGAGTCACGTCATGTCTCCGCTGATCTCCCAGAGCCTCGTTACATCTCCGCTGATCTCCCAGAGCCTCGTTACATCTCCGCTGATCTTCCAGAGCCTCGTCTCGTCTGTTTGTTCAGAGTCCTATCACTTCCTGTCTGTTGCACCTAGATCCTCAAGGACTGTTCTTCAGTATCCCAGACTGGCATCCAGCGTGGAGGACCCACCACTGGTGTCAGCACGTGCAGCTGGTATCCCTAAACCAGCACTCTCAAACCCTTCTGTCCCAGAAGTTATCCCCTTGTCTGCTGCATTTCCTATAAATGCTTATACACCGCGTGCATAATTATTAGGCACGTTGATATTCTGATGATATTAATTTACAATTTTCTTTTACAGATGAAATGAGCCAAAAAAGAGGTTTAACTCTAACTCTATTAAATCATGGGGAATTGCTTTCTGGTGTGTGCTGGTAGTATATTCACTACCACCAAAGTTCCAGAGCCAGCGACGTCCACGGAAGGATTGCCAGAGGTGGCAGCTGAGGCTGCAGAACCTCCAGAAATGGCATTGCCCACTCCAGATCCTCCAGAGGTGGTGGCTGAGGCTGCAGAACCTCCAGAGGTGGCGGCTTTCACTTCAGCTCTTCAGCTGGATTCTACGGAGGTGGCGGCATATGCTGCAGAACCTCCTGAGGCGACGTCTTTCACTTCAGCTCTGGTTACGGTAGTGGCACCCATTACTGAACTCCCTGTCTGTCCTATCACGGCTATGAAGGCCGTCTGTGAACTCTCTGCCCCAGTCCAGTCACGGCTATGAAGGCCATCTTTGAATCCTCATCCTGTCCTATCATGGCTATGGAGGTCGTCTGTCAATCCTCGTCCTGTCCTGTCACGGCTATATAGGCCATCTGTGAGACAGTTTATGAACTCTCTGCCTGTCCAGTTTCAGTCAGTAAGCCTGTTTTTGAACTGTCTATCTATCCTGTCTCAGTCAATGAGTATAATTTTGAACCAAATGTCTGTTCCGTTCCGACCAAAGAGCCTGATTTAGAATTGTCTGCTTGTTCAGTTTCAATCTGTAAACCCATTTATGAACTGTCTTCCTGTCCAGTTCCAGTCAATGAGTCAAATTTTGAACTGTCTGCTTGTCCAGTTTTGGTCAGTGATCTTACTTATGAACTGTCTGCCCGCTCAGTTGTCACCAGAGAGAATACATACAATATATGTAAAAAATAATTACCACTTTAAGTACAGCCGTGTTTCTTATTTATTACCATGTACATACACTTCAGGTAAGTACCTTGAGTTACCACTCATTTGCCTGTAGGTACAAGATATTTGCCATGTATGTACCAGGGAAGTACACGTACTGTAAAATAAAGTGCTACCAAAAACGTTTTTAAAGTTTGTGTTTCTCCTTTCACAGTCTGGCAGAAATGAGGGGTGGTTCCAAAATACATGGTCACATGACAGTAAAAGTGAACAGTTGCCAAGATACAGGGGGTGGGTCAACTTACCCCACTCTCCCCTATTCCAGAAGCAGTGAAAGTGAGAAAAAATGGACAAAACCAGACTGAAGCCTTTTACTATTGTTAAGATTGAAGGAAAAAGTGTGGGTTTCCATTAAAAGAAATGGTAAAAGTGTACCACTTAACACCATGCATATACCCAGAACACAAGGTGCCTTACAAATGGTATGAATCATCTTGGACTTGGAACAAGAGTTAAAATTAGGCAGACTACTGAGTATCCTTTGCGCAGTATGCTTAGAATTCTGTTATTCTGTTCTCTTGCTGATATATTATAGATAATAAATGCCTACCTCACAAGCATGATGAGGCACTATAGTATAAACTTCAGGAGGGGTTATGTCATCGACTTGTTAACTATGTAGTAAATAAGAGTCTACTGCTTGTAACCATCAACTAATGGCAGTGTATCTCAACCCTCATCCTGGTGCCTGCCCTGTGAATATATTGGCAATGAGATGTTATTGATACATTATACCTTACCTCTTTTCTTTCAGGAGAGAAATGGTGACTTTTGGAGAAGCTGGATAGGATGCTGGCGGTGTCAGCATAACTTTCCACATTTTCCTGAACATAGTATATATTCAGGTTACTAATGCAGACAAATAAATAAACATGAACACAACCTCATAAAAAATATTCATTTTTTGTTTAAGCAATATTTTTGGATTGCAAAATTAAATCAAATCCATGTTAAATGGGTTTACTCCATAGTATAGTAACTGCTAGCAATAATAATTTAAGTAATATAGTCCAGAGTAGGGATGCACCGATACCGATACTGGTATCGGGCCCGATACTGAGCGCATGTACTCGTACTTGTTAAAATGCCCCGATACCAAACGCCGATACCACACAGCATGTGATAAGCGCCATATTCAAACAGAAACACCGACAACAGAACAAAAGATAGCAGAAAGGAGTTAAGGGTGTCTACTACGAAGTATATGTATGCAATGAATATGTTAGACATTCAGTATTAACACCTGTATAGCTGATGTGCCTGAGCTGATAAAACAAAGCACTCTGAGTGGATTGAGCGCACGGCGGCGCAGATGCGCGAGCTTGTCG
>NW_015506321.1:10286-13706 GCF_001515645.1 Sinocyclocheilus grahami | reverse complement strand
GTCCAAAAATTATTCAGACCGAGTCTGGGAAAAAAACTGAAGTTGTGGTTTTCATGAAGCTGGATGACAGCATGCCCAGGAGACTACCAGCTGTCATTAAGGCTAAGGGTTACCCGACAAAGTATTCATAGTTGTGTAAACTGTCATACTAACAGATGTCTGAATTATTTTGGTTGATTGTAATCTATTACATACCTTTCTATCAAAATTATCTAATATTATCAAGATAATATTATCTTGTCATATTTTATTACCATTTTCTAAACTATAGCGAATAAACTGTGATAATGTGAGAAATGTTGAAGGTGTCTGAATAAATTTTGGTTTGGCTGTATCTATTTGATAAATGAAGTTAACCAACTAACATTATACATACCCTTTTGGTTTCTATACCCAATATTTAAAAAAAATGTACAAATGCAATAAAAGCATCAGTATCGGTACTCGGTATCGGCAAGTACCAAAAATAAAAGTATCAGTATCGGGCGAGTACTGGAAAAAATGGTATCGGTGCATCCCTAGTCCAGAGTTTATAGGATCTCCAGAGGTTAAACATTGGCACAGTGGTTCTTAATCCTGGTCCTGGGTACCCCCAGCTCTGCACATTTTGTATGTCTTCCTTATCTGACACACTCAGTTCAATTCATGGAGGTGTCTCGTAATGAGCAGACGATAAGAATCAGATGTGTTAAATAAGGGAGACATGCAAAATGTGCAGAGCGTGGGGTCCCCAGGACCAGGATTAAGAAGCGCTGTGCTAGAGCATTTGGGATATTCTATAACAGGGGTGTCCAGTCTTGCTGTTGGAGGGCACTTTCCTGCATTGAGGGGTTCTTGAAGGCATTTGTTTAATGTGAGTTTACACCAAAGATTCACGAGACAAGTTGAAATATTTTAACTACTTGCAATAGTAGTTTTGCAACATTCTAACACCATTTCTACACTGGACACATCAAAGCAAACATTAAAAATCGATTTGTCCTTTTGCCTTATTAAGCACAAGGGTGTGGAGTATGTCAAAAATAATTATTACTTGTGTTTACTGTCAACGAAATGGTGCATCCAGTGTTGACAGAACAATGAATTACAGTGTGTTCAATGTGCTTTTAAACAAAAAGCTGACAGAAACGGCAAGTAAACAGTTGTTGCTATGGAAATGTACACCGTCTCATCTAATAGCACTGGTGTAAACTGTGAGGTTTTACCCTACCAGTGTGATTAGATGAGATGGTGTACATTTCCATAGCAACAACTGTTTACTTGCTGTTTCTGTCAGCTTTTTGTTTTGCAGCTGCCGAAATTCTGTGAACGTAGCATCTAGAATCCTAACAAGATATTAAAATTTATATCGCTAAACAAACCAGATATTTAAGTTAAAGTTTTTCCACTGAAATAATTAATAAGAATGTTTCTTGTTTGCTGATTGGCTGCTGTTTGTGATAAGCTACCTAATTAAACTTTGAATGTAAAATTTCTGAAACATACTGTAGCTTTTGTCACTGAAATGTAATTTCTATTCATATGATGTTTCGCCAGTATTTCGACTGGGTGCCGACTGGTGAAAGGAAGGATGATCTTGAGCTCTCAGCATCAGCACACGACCAACGGCACCCTCCTGAACTCATCCAGCCCCTTGACAATCCCAAGCCTATGCCAGCCATGGATTCTGTAGCCAGAGCCTGCTGCCACGCACTGAATTGTTTTCCCCGGAGCTCATAGAGCTGGATTCTCAGGACTATGTTCATGCCCATGTTCCCACCCCCAAGATGGCTCTCTTCCTGCTGGTTCCATCTAGACTTTTGTACGCTCTGCTCCCGAGCACTTCCCTGGAAATTCCTTCTCTGCTGGTCTCATCTAACCTCCTGGCTCCTTCATCTCTGCTGGTCCTGTCCAACCTCCTAGCTCCTTCATCTTCGCTGGTCCCGTCCACTCTCCTGGCTTCTTTGTCTATGCTGGCTCCGCCCGGCTTCCTGGCTCTGTCAGATTCACTGGTACCTTTGGCTTTGCTGGGCTCCTGCTTCCCTTTAGCTCTACCTTCATCCTCTGCCCCACAGGTTCCACCTCGGCCTTCCAAGCCCCCAGCTGCACCTTGGTCCTCTGCACCAGATTCCCTGACAACACCTCGGTCCTGCAGTGTCGCCCTGTACCTCCTTCCCTCTAGATATGCCTGGTTCTAGTTTTAGTCTCTGTGTTTCTTTTGTTCATTTCCTGTCTCCTTGGTTAGCTCTCATCCCTAGTTTGATCTCATTGATGTCATAGCAACCCACTTTTTTCATCTGTGCCTGATTTAGTTCCTTGTTTGCCCTTAGTTGTTCATTGTCTGTTCTTGTCTGGTTTTCTGAATTTTGTGTTAATGTTAGATTGTTAAAACTTTGTTCTTTGTGCCCCTGCATAATTTTATAATGGGATAATTAACTACACGGCTGTGATTAGATTCTGCCTCAACTACTTCTCCTTGTTCCCGCAACCAGTTGGTGACCAGTCCTGCTCAAAGAGTGCTACCTTACTAATCAAGGACTTCATGATTACTAGGCAGGTGTTCTAGAGTTAAACTCTGCAGAAAGATGGCCCTCCAGGAGCAGGTTTGGACACCTACCATGTTTTTGTGGCTGCATGTGTGAAGTGCATTATATTACCTCCTCAAAAGACTGAGTCCACTTTTGTAGTAAACTCATGACTGAAAAATACAGCAGTAGGAGCACCAGTGGGTTAACCATTGCAGGCCAACTACCATCTTCATTCAGCGCCAGGATATACGGTTCTGACATGTTGGTCTGGATGAGCGCTGTCAAACCAAACAACCTGGTAAACAGACAGAAATCTTAGATGCAAACAAATACAGAAGTGCCAGTAGTTGGTTTGCAAGAAGGAACAGGATTGAGCACCCATGATTTAAAACAGTACTTAGTAATTTCACTAATAATGTCCTAAAATGTAAAAACCTTCATTGTAATAATGTAGTGTATTCTAGAGCAATACTTCTTATGGCTATAGCAATGGGAATAGCCATTGTTATATCAGCATTGCCAAACTTTTGTAACAACATTTTAACCCCTTACATCCTAAAGGCATTTTGATCATTTCACGTCTAAGTGGCATACATAAAAATAAGGACTTATAACTCTACAAAAAACAAGGTAGCATTATTTGCATGGTTAGGAAGTGAATACAAATGTCAAAAGAATATGTTTTTATCATGTTT
Source organism: Sinocyclocheilus grahami (assembly GCF_001515645.1). Classification (NCBI taxonomy): domain Eukaryota; kingdom Metazoa; phylum Chordata; class Actinopteri; order Cypriniformes; family Cyprinidae; genus Sinocyclocheilus; species Sinocyclocheilus grahami. The sequence continues at coordinate 10,504 of NW_015506321.1, read as the reverse complement.
GGAGACTCTTACTCTCATTACAACACTGCTAAACACCAGAAAAAGCAATGCCTTTTACATGTAGTAATTTTGGTTCTTATGCAAGTTTGACATGATTACTATTAGTATATACAGTATAAAAGGTCATAGAATCAAGGCTGAGCTTGTTCACAATCACATTAACTGCATCTGGGCAAACTTTTGTGTTTGTATCTCAAAGCATTTGGAACCTTGGTAGC
>NW_015506321.1:8845-9272 GCF_001515645.1 Sinocyclocheilus grahami | reverse complement strand
GGCCCAACCAGACATTGGTGAGCGTAATTAGTGTAAATAGCCTATGTCAAAAAGGCTGGTTATTTACACTTAATGTAAACACTCCGTTATTGGAATGGCCATGATACGGGGTGATATATAATGTATTGTCTCATAGAAACTTTAAGGGTTTTTTGAAAATATATTGGATATCAAAATTTGGATTTTGTTAGATCATTACACCCTGCATTAAATCCCTTGGCTCATTCAACTGTAAAAGTGCTTAAAAAGAAGATGCGTAATATTTATTAAAGAGGAGCTCACGCATTTAAAAAGTAGCAAATATAGTTTGTGTACATAGTGTCACGCTTACACTGTCTTTTTCTTTCATGAAACACTGGGGTAGTCCAACACAAGAGCAAGGAATGACACATGTACTGACGAAGTAGACCCGACAGGGGAGAAACGC
>NW_015506321.1:5712-8301 GCF_001515645.1 Sinocyclocheilus grahami | reverse complement strand
ATACATTTTTGCAGAACATCAGGAGAGGAGAGAGGAGAGGTGTGGCTCTTAACAGAGGAGCCGAGGGAGGAACCCTCAGATGTTCTACTCTCCCCTTCACATTCTGAGTCTGAAATCTCTCCATCTGAACCCTGTCAAATATGGAAACAGGGACAGAGCAGCCAACACTAAAAATGTTAGTTGTTTTTAGGTGTAAAAATACAGTCAGTAAAAATAGTTTATACCATATGATAATTTATATTGCAGCACAAAGTAGCTAGTAAGTTTAGGGTGATTTCATTAAGAAAATGTAACCCCATTCAACCTTCCTGCAGGTTTAGTTCCAGCCATGCTGTAATTTTCAAGTAAACCCACAGGTCATTATCAACTGTCTTAATTGTGTTTGATTAGGCTTGCAGGAAGGTGGGCCTCCGGGAAAATCATTAAGCACCCCTGCTCTACAACTTACACAATTACAAGTTGCTCATTACCTCACTGTTGTAGAGGTGCCTGCCGTTTTCACTATGATGTGGCTTCTTGACTTTACACCAATGAAGGATGAACAGTGTAGATAGGAAGACAGCAAAATCTGGCATTAGTAGACGTATTATGTTAAGTGTGTCCACATCACTAAACCTGGGAAGAGGTGTAAAAAGATACATATGTATTTTACTAAGAAACACAAATATACTGGAATAATTTAGACAATTTAAGCACAAAAAATTGGAACAATTTGAATACCACAAAGAATATTTAACACTACAACCATATGTTTTCACTAGGTGGGAGAAAACATTTAATAACCAGAAATGCCATGCAATTCAATAGACCACATTATAGGGATGTGCAGCAAAGCCAATATTTGAATCTGTATCTGTAGCAATGGCAAACTCAAATGTATCTTCTCTCACTTTACAGATCTTCACTATGTGGGAGAGCTAACCGTATGCTGCTAATGATGTCTTCACAACCTTATTTTGTTGTAAAGTGCTAATATGACTGTCAGAACAAGCTGGCGGCAACAATACAGTGATCATACAGCTGTCCGTTATTGATGTTAACTCTGCTTATTCGCTGGCAGTGACACTGCGGGTATATTCCATGCTTGCAGCTTTAATAATTTGCTATCTTTACCTCTTTGAGGAGTGGTAACGTTCTGCATCAGTAATGTTGAATGATTGTACACTGTTCCCCTAGTGTCAGCTACTGACACAATGTTGAGTGAACCAGAATCGAAGGGGAATGTTTTCTGTCACACATGTAGGCTGGCCACATTACTGTGTGTGAACATTTACATTGATCTAATCAATATCTCTATTCAACAGTTGAAATAATCTGACAAAATGGTGTTCACTGCCACCTTATGAACAGCATTTGCCCCAAGTAAAGTGGACTCAAAAATATTGGGCAATTGTATGCTACTGATGTAATGTCTCATTTCCTTCATCTTAGAACTTAGGGAACCAAGGTTATATCAGTAACTGGAGACATTTCCTTACTTTGAAAGAAACATTTTAGCAATCATTAATATATTCCATACCTGACAATGCCAAGGTGAAAGAAAATGCTGTCCCATGGCCCGATCTCTGAAGAATAAAAAGCATACATATATTACTATGCATGGATAGTACAGGTTAAAACCTGAAAGAAAACTTGGTCCCACTTTATATTAGGTGGCCTTAACTACTATGTACTTACATCAAAAAATAAGTACAATGTACTTATTGTGTTCATATTGTATTGCAAAACACTTTTGCTGCTATTGAGGTGGGATACGGGTAAGGTTAGGGACAGGTTTGGTGGTATGGTAGGTTTAAGTGTTGGTTAAAGTGTAAGGGATGAGTCAACAGTGTAATTATAAATGTAATTACAGAAGATAGTTACAGATGTAATCACATGCAGGTGTTTTTTTAATATAAGTACAATGTAAAAACATGTATGTATCTAAACTCGGGAGCAGGAGCCCTCTGTGGGCTAAACTTGGGAGCAGGAGCCGACACTGGAGCGAGCTCTGGGGCTGAAGCCTTCTCCTCCTTAGATTCCCCTTTAGGTTCGGGGTGAAAGGCGTGGTCGGCGGGCTTGAGTGAGCCGTGGCCGGCGGGCTTGACTAAGGAACCGCCGTTGGGCTCGAGAATGCCGCTGCCAATGGACTTTACATCGGAGCGGCTGGCGGGCATGGGAATGCCGTGGCCGGTGGGCTTGACTTCAGAGTGGCCGGCAGGCTTGGGAATGCCGCGGCCGGCGGGCTTGTCTACTGAGCGGCCGGCAGACTGGTTCTGACTCAGGCCCGGACACTCCACGGGGCGATGGTAGTTGGCCCCGAGCCAGAACAGAGAATTGATGGTGGCGTCATCCAATGCGGTCGCCGCGGCAAGCCCGCAGAATTCCCAGGCATACTCGAAGAAGGGGAGATCTCGGCGGGCTATGGCAGAGAAACGAGCGGCGATTTCCATAATCTCGGGGGAAAACAAATGGAAAACCAAAACACTTTTAAAAATGAAAAAAAAAACTCGGGGAGAGGGGGCACCGCTTACTGTCCTTGGTCCGGTATTCTGTCACGTTTCGCTACTGTGCTGGAGCATGGAGCGAGGAACGAGGAGACGTGGAGAA
>NW_015506321.1:3503-4415 GCF_001515645.1 Sinocyclocheilus grahami | reverse complement strand
AAGCCGGGAAAACTGATCCTTGCTCCAGTGGACCGCAGTAGAGTTCGTGGACAACCCGCGCTGCGAGGGAGTGAGTTGAACGGTGTTTTCCAAAGACAGAGCTGAGAGAGCTAAGCTAGGCTAAAGCTAAAGCTAACTTCGTCGTGTCTGTGGTGATTTCCTCGCTGAGAGCCGCAAGGCAGCAGACTGTGTTGCCGCCGGAGACTCAGCACTCACCTGCAGGGAGGATGACAGGGAAGTGGGATTTCCGTGTGCACACGTGATTTGTTCCTTGGATCGTGAGGACTGGGATTTTTTTCAGACTGGTAGGATTATTGTTGAGGTGTTTTCAAATGGATATGAGCTCCAACGCGCGCCAACGCAAGCTTGCATAAAACACTAAGAGTGCACTCAGGTTGACTTTATGTGATTAACACATCTAAGGGTTTAAAATTGTATTTCACATTTGAATTGGGTAATCGTATGACCTGTGTTTTAATTTAATTACTGTATTGGCCCGAATATAAGACGACCCTGATTATAAGACGACCCCCCTTTTTCCAGATGTACCTTTTGGAAAAAGGCTTTTTAAAAACCAAATCTTGTTTTTTTTCTCAGTAAAACACATTTTGTCTTCAATTATTTTCATATTGCATTTTTTCCTATTTTAATTTTTGTTTTGAAAGTATGGTAAAAACTGGTCAAATGTACCAACAATCACATTTTAAAAATATACGCTTTTTGATATACCATTAAAAAAAAAAAAAGAAGCAAAGAAGCCCTAGGACATTTAGGCTATCCATCTAATAGTAGCCTACCAAAATATTATTAACAGTCGAAGTTAAATTTTACAATTTTACTCAAATCTGGGTACTGTCTTACGTTTTAAAATCACAAAGGGAGTTTGGTCCCATCAGGCTAACGTGACAGTCA
>NW_015506321.1:2083-3276 GCF_001515645.1 Sinocyclocheilus grahami | reverse complement strand
CTTTTGCCAATTTGTTATTTAGAGTTTAAAGGGGGCATGCACTGAATAGTTATTCCCTTACTATAACGAGCCGGGTGGTAAAAGGGTAACATTTTTGGGGGCTTCGTCCGGGATTTTTTTTTAATTTACAGTTTACCCAGCATTGAGTTATTTGTTGTTGAATGTTTTATTGAGTTTTGCTGTATACCTTGAAGGTTTTGGTTTCTTTTTCTGCTCTAGACTGACAAAATGGAGGCAGTAGAGATTGCAGCGTGGTGTAAAAGACATCAGCTAGATCCCGCTCATGCAGTAGTCTTAAGTGGTGTTTATGATGTCACAGACGATGTCCTACTTGAAGTCCTTAGCTCAGTTAAAGTTCTTGGGAAGACTAAAATAGTAGACAGACGTCCATATTTGACTTCTAAGACTGATTTTGTGCTAGTCCAGACTTTAGCTAATGTGACTGAACAGACTTTACCTGACTCAGTCGGCGTTCCTGGTGAAGTTGGTCCCTGGCCTGTTCATGTTATCCCAGCAGCAACCAAAGAACAAGAAGACTTTCAAACAAAGTTACTGTCATTTCTTGAGCATGAGGGCAAAAGTATTGCTGATGTTAAGGGACTGTTAAACCCGCTGTCTCTTGATGTTAATACTGCTCTCATTAACGCCATTAGTTCACTTGTTGACAAATGCAATGCCACGCCTGCTGATGCTCAAAGCTACAGGAAGCTGAGAATGTTTTCCGGTGTGCGACCGACACCTAGTGGCGAAGAGGAGTATGATGCCTGGGCAGAGCAAACCACACACATGTTGGAAGAATGGCAATGCAGTGACAGTATAAAGAAACAAAGAATTGTGGAAAGTCTTAAAGGTTCTGCTGCTGACATAATAAGATTCCTGAGAGCACAAACTCCCAACGCTACTGCAAATGAATATATGCAAGCGCTCGAAACCACTTTTGGAACAACTGAAATTTCATCTGATCTCCTAGTCAAGTTCCGACAAACATTTCAAAGTGAAGGCGAAAAGCTGTCTACATACCTGCTAAGACTTGACAAACTGTTGCACTGTATCTTCAGAAAAGGAGGATTGCAGTTAGCTGACATGAACCGACTCCGGATTGAACAAGTCGTTCGAGGTTCATCACCACATGACATGATTACAATGCGTATACGCATGACCCACAAACTAAGACCTCCACCTTTCTTCAATGA
>NW_015506321.1:0-1143 GCF_001515645.1 Sinocyclocheilus grahami | reverse complement strand
ATCTCAAAGTCCCAACCTGAAACTGACAGCCACAAAAGAGGATCCATATGGTTTGCCCAACCAAAGCCAATAACAATACGCCCAGGTGGTGTAGCAAGAGTCAGAGGCGTGCCAAAGTTTTGAGGGATACCAAGTACCCAAGCTATTTTGGTGGACTCACCTGATGATTTTATTGAAGAACCAAGGTTCCCAGATCAAATCTTAGTGAGACCCGAACTGCAGTCAGTCACTGTTGTAAGTTCCAGAAGAATCACGGTCTTGGTCAGTAACAGTTCATCAAAAGAGATCACACTGACCAGAGGTATGCCAATTGCCTACCTCTTCCCCGTTGACGTGCTGCCAACACCTACTGTGAAGAAAGAGGCAAGCATCACGTATTCAAAGAAACTGACCCCGTCTTCTTTCGACTTTGGAACCTCACCTGTTCTTAAGAAATGGAAAGAGAGGCTAGTCAACAAAATGATTAAACGGAGTGATGTTTTCTCCACTCACGAGTTCGATGTGGGTTGTAGTAAAAGCTCGCAACATACAATAAAAACTATTGACGACAAGCCATTTAGAGAAAGATCTTGTCGCTTGCCACCTGCAGATCTCGAAGTGCTTAGACAGCACCTGTCAGAACTAAAAGAAGCTGGCATAATCACGGAGTCACGCAGTCCGTATGCATCCCCTATAGTGGTCGTACGAAAGAAAAATGGGAAGATCTGCATGTGTGTGGACTACCGTACGCTAAACAGACGCACTATCCCTGATCAATACACAGTGCCCAGGATTGAGGATACACTTGCTTGTCTAAATGGAAGCAAATGGTTCAGTGTCCTAGATCTCAGAAGTGGATACTACCAAGTGCCCATGGGTGAGTCGGACAAAGAGAAGACTGCTTTCACATGTCCACTTGGTTTTTACCAATTCGACAGGATGCCTCAAGGAGTGTCAGGTGCTCCTGCAACTTTTCAGCGAATTATGGAAAGAACTGTAGGTGACATGAATTTGATGGAGGTGTTGGTCTATCTAGATGACCTTATCGTGTTTGGCGCTACACTCGAAGAGCATGAACAGAGACTGCTAAAAGTGCTTGACTGCCTCAAAGAGGAGGGTCTCAAACTGTCGTTAGACAAATGGCAGTTTTGTCAACCCTCAGTA
>NW_015506320.1:320072-333937 GCF_001515645.1 Sinocyclocheilus grahami | reverse complement strand
TTAATAATGATTAATTCCCTTACAACTAAGTAAATTATTACACTTCTCAGCAAGGCTGCATTTATTTGTACAGTAAAAAAAATACATGCCTGATTCAAGAAGGGGGTCTCAAAAATGGCCAAAAAATATTATTTTACAAACGTATTAATTTGAAGTTAAATTGTGTTTTATTGGTATAATGTCTGCTAGAATGTTAAAAAATTTTCAGTGTTAAGTAAATATTTTTAAAGCACATTTTGGCTATTTAATTTATGCAATGGTGGAAAAAATTGACAAAATGGGGGAAAAAATTTGAAAAAACCGTGTTCGGTATTCGGCCCAGTGTTTCATTTTGTTCGGCTTTGGCTAAGAATTTTCATTTCGGTGCATCCAATTTCGGAAATTCGAGTCTCTCGACCTAGATCCAAAATCATTACAAGCACTTATTTTGAGCAATAACGAGCTCTACATTGGTCCACATTCTCCCAAATAACAAGTTAAAGCCCAAATATTATGCTCCAGGGCACCGCTGCACCATCCTGAACAAATGTTGTGGAAAATGAGCTACCAAGGATGAAATCCAATAAATGATTTCTCATTAAAGCATGTTGAGTGTCTGCTTAGGGTCTATTCAACTTCAACCTTCCGAGTTAGCTCATTTTTATCATTTTCTGGGGATGTTTTAGTGGCGAATTGGTAACTTTGCAAAACTATGGGCAAACAAAGTAGACAAAATGTCCTTAAAGTGATAGTTCACCCTAAAAAAAGAAAAAAGAAAAAAAAATTTACTCACCCTCAAGTTGTTCCAAGCCTGTATGCGTTTCTTTCTTCTGCTCAACATAAAAGAACCGATTTTGAAGAATCGGGGTATCCAATCAGTTGCTGGTAGCCATTGATTTCCATAAAGAAAAAAATACTAGGGACCAGAAACTGTTTGCTTACCCACATTCTTCAAAATAACTTCTGTGTTTAGCAGAAGAGAGAAATTCAGGTTTGGAACAACTTAAGGGTGAGTAACAGATGACAGACTTTTCATTTTTTTGTTCAACTATCCCATTAATGGCCTTTGTTTTAGTTAAATACAGCTCAGGCTTGTACTAATGACCTATTTGTCTTATATGAAGGCCCATGATATTAAACACTGGTTGTAAGCATTGCTAATGAATTAAGCAGGCAGGGCTTTCTGAGGCAATGCCAAAACACTTACAGCTGTTGGAAACTTTATAGGGTATATAAGTCATCACATAGCTTGGCAAAGAAAGAGAGAACATGAAAGAACGAGAAGTGCCTTGCTTGTTGACAAACCACTTAAATGGATTGTTCACCACCAAAAAAAAAAAAAACTGACATTGTTCACTCTCCCTCATGTCATGGAAAAGTATGGCCAAAATATTCTTTAAGAATGTTGATTTCTCTTCTTACTCTGAAATACTTTCCCACAACTTTTTGTATACAAGTTTTAACATTGACAACATCACTGGCAAATAATTGGAAAAACAAAATTAAATAAATGTATTTTATTATTCTAGTAATATATTATTCTAGTAACATTCAAATATTCAAGTAACATTTGTATTTGCTTTCTGTACAATTGTTGTAGTTTTCACTAATACTTAACCCATAAAATAAACCTATAATAAATAATAAACAAACAAATAAATAATAAAAGAAAGGGGAAAAAAATGTAAATTATAACTTGTAAAAATTATTTAGAAAACAATAATTTCCTTTTTTGCACAATTGTTGGACCTCACATTGATGCTTAAAACATAATCATTAAAAATATATACATTATTAAGAAAACAAAGGCAAAGGCAGCTTTTAATAAAAAAAAAACATTTAATGTGTGATTGGCATTATTATTATTATTATTAATTTTATGTTACATTATATGATTATTTAGAATACAATAATTAAAAATGCTTAAAACTTAGACAAGCAAACAAATAAATAACAACAACAAAAAAAATACCAGCTGGAGCCAATGGGTTTTTAATAATTTAAAAGTTGAATAATTTTAATCTGTGATTTAATCTGGCCATCCATTCATAGGCTACATCATCCCCGAGACACAGATGGATGGATATTATTTAGTAAACTAATATGTTGGAGAAAAATACCATTTATATGGAGTTTCTTGACAATTTTTTCCTTACTGAAAATTCAAGGGACAGGTTGGTCACCATATTTCGATGATGACCCTTTACATAACATGGGGGTGAGTAAATATCTCTGAAAGCACATTTCCAAGAACTTCCCTCGTGTGTAACCCAAAAGCATGTGCTCTTACCTGAGCGCCTCGGTCCACTTCAGCTCGAGCTCCAGGGCCATCTTATCCATTTTGAGCTTCTCTTCCTCTTTGGTAGCGATGAGTTTGGCATCATGTTGTTGTTTCTGAGACTCCATCTCTCCCTGAGGACAAGAACGAGAGCGAACATTAGCTCTGATGAGCCATTAAGCACATGACCCGTGATTGTGAGGTCTATCACGCGGTACTCAGGATGAGAGGGAGGGCTCTTCTTCACAGCTATCAATCAAACAGGGGCCATGAGATGGAAATCCATTTTCATTTCTCCACTCACTCATTTCTTCCCTCACGCACACACAGGTCTGATTCATTATGCATGGTCACTCGGAGAAACTGTGCTTCAGGTCAAGGACACAGGAAGAGGCCTCTCTAATGAAGTGTCTGTCACAATAGGGCCAAAACTGCAGGTGGGTGTAATTCAACAGAGCATCTATAACTCGTTTCATAATGATAAACTCATTGCAGGTGTTTTTAGAAGCTATTCAGGGAAACTGAGGGCAAATGCAGTATATATTTAAAAAAAAATCACCCACATCAACTTTAATGATAAAAATATCTGGCAGGAGCAGCTGAGTTATGTGACTTTGAAGTATGAAGTCTCATTCTCATTATTTTTGGAAGTAATTGCTTTTGGTAATAGACCTGAAGGGCTGTTAAGAGGTTGCTAGTCTCTCTGAGTCTTGCTCGCGTGGCGTCCAGCTCTTCTAGAAGCTTCTTCTGGGCATCCTTCAGATTGGAGATGTGTCCCTCAGCAGAACTTAGTCCCTGCTCTCCCTGCTTCATCAGCTCCTGGAGTCGATTCACCTGAGGAACAGGAGAAGTTACTCACTTTTGAGCAGATGCTTGTTCTCAGTGTTGAGTTAAAGGACACTGTAAGAATGAGGCACTCAACTTTATTACAAAACAAAACTAAACTTAACTAAATATGTTCAGTATTGTAATTAAAACTACAAGTAACAAGAACACAAGTATTAAATTACTTATATAATTAATATATTTATATAATTAATTACTAACAACAATAAATCTACTCAATCTCTATAGCACTCTTACAATGATAAATAAAATATAAAATAAAATAATAACATAACATAACATAACAAATGATTTTAGTATTATTTATTTAAAAACATATAACAAATATTTAGAATACAATTCTTAAATTCTTTATATTATATAATTATTATAATAATAATTTTTTTAATGGCACCTTGTGCTAATTATTAACCCAATAAAACAAAATTGCAAAAATAAATAAATAAATAAATAAATAAATAACAACAGTACATTTCATACCCTAGTGAGCTACATAAGCAGCTACTCAACTGAAAAAAAAACCTTAAACTAAGTATTTTTCAGGTCTTAGTGGGCCTGTTGGCTTGTTTTAGAGGGGTTTTGGATACTTTTTAGCTGATTGCCAAGCTAAAACAGCCAAAGACCAGCCTAGGCCAGCTAGGAAACCAGCAAATCAGCAGGATATCTTCAAAAGGCAGCATCCTAACCCAAATAGAGAGACTCAGCTATTGTGGAACAGCCTTTAAGTGAGGAGCATGGCTAAATATGTACCCTAGGTATATAGTTGGTTTCTAGATGATCCAAGTTGGTCATCATCTTTGCCCAGCAACAAACCAGTTACCAGCTGGACTGGTTTTTGGAACATGCATGATGATCAATCAGCCAATGACCAGTTTAGACTAGCTAAAACCACAGCTACCATATGTCAAAACAGATACCATCTTAAGATGGATTTTCCAGCAATTTCAGAGCTTCATTTCCATTTATGCTAAGCAAATTTTGATGTGCACATTAAGCATGACATTATTCAAGCAAGTGAATGAAGCCTTGCTAAATTGAATGATTGGGTAATAATCAGTGATGCTGCTTCTCTTCAGGGGTCTCCTTGGCCCATTTGCAACTGTGGCTAAGGTACATGGGACTCGGCCAGATTTGTGTTCCAGAAGCCCATTAAAACACATTGAGACTAATGAGATGATAAACACATGCCACTGAAATTAATCACGCTTCCCTTCGCTTCCGTGCCTTCCTTTCTACCTGCTAAATCACTTTCACAGAGACAAAAAAAAAGGTTGTACCTCACTGTTGGCCATGTTTAGTTTGGCTGCGAGCTCCTCTCGCAGACTGTCCAGTTCCTCTCGTAAAAGGCTCTTCTGTTCCTCTAGAGAGCTACGTTCCTTCTTGAACTGTTCCTCCATTTCCTATAAATCCAAAAGAAGATGCTGATTACAAATGACAACAGCTTATAAACATGAGAAACAATTTACGTTATTGGAAATAAGACAACCGTGTGTAGGGATTGCGTCGTTAATGTTATCGTTCACCAAAAAAGTGAAAATCCAATCATTTGCTACTAATCCTCATGTTGATCCAAATCCATAGAGGAAAGAAACCCATAGGTTTAAAAAAACATGAGAGAGAATAAATGTGACCCTGGACCACAAAACCAGTCATAAGGGTCAATTTTTTAAAATTGAGATTTATGCATCATATGAAAGCTAAATAAATAAGCTTACCATTGATGTATGGTTTGTTAGGGTAGGACAATATTTGGCAGAGATACAACTATTTGAAAATCTGGAATCTGAGGATTTCAAAAAAAGAAAATCACCTTTAAAGTTGTCCAAATGAAGTTCTTAGCCATGCATCTTTCTAATCAAAAATTAAGTTTTAATACATTTACGGTAGGAAATTTACAAAAAAACTCATGGAACATGATCTTTACTTAATATCTTAATGATTTTTGGCATAAAAGAAAAATCTATAATTTTCACCAATACAATGTATTTCTGGCTATTGCTACAAATATACCCAAGTGACTTAAGACTGGTTTTGTGGTCCAGGGTCACAAATAATGACAGAAGTTTCATTACTGGATGAACTATTCCTTAACTCACGACAGAAATCTTTTTTAGGCTGTGACATTTTGAAGGCAACACTCTCTGGGGACTTAATTTCAAACATGTCAGGGTAGTGCCTTGGAAAATCCACTTAATATCTGTCTCAGGAAGCAGGAAAAAAATAAGATGACAAGATTTGCAATGCAAAAACAAGGCATGGGAAGAAATTAATAGCTATATTTTATTCATCATAAGATTCTTGAGCTTTACTGAGCTCTCCTGGAATATTATAATAAGAAACTAATCATAGCCATCCTGAGATAAAGAAAGAGAGAGAGGAAGGGCCCTAGGCTTCATCTAAAATAGGACGTCAGCGCAGTCGTCACGCTGCTCCTGTACAAGGCAGTGAGTCAGTGGCACACTCTAACAGAGGCCACTCTCATTGATTATTCATCCACGCCTCAATTTTTCAAACTGCATTTCCATTTCTGAGAGCGGCGGGCGCTACGGTGGCGGAGCGATAAGCCCAAAACGGCCACGCTGCAATGTGATTAACTGGCGACGTCCACCGGCACAAAGGTTTGCTGAAGGGTCGTACGGGTTTGACAGCAGGTGATAAAGGTGGAGCAGGCCGGCTTTGGGTAGGTTTAATCTCTGTAAGCGTGGAGAGGAAGTGGAAACTCACTGCTCAGCTTGTTAAGGATGGAAGACACGACTTTTAAAATCTGAAAAGATTTTAAAACAAGGCATTATACACTTGCCGACTTCGTAAATAGTTACAGAGGAAAAACTGGGCAACAACTAGACGAAAGGAACACACACTACCATACCTTCAAGTCAGGCCGAACTAGTGTTGTCAAACGTAGCGACCGCAATAAGCACCGTCTGTCAGCGGATCACTAATATATCTGCACATAGACGGATCCGCTGACAGATGCCTGCTTTCAAACGCTTCCGTGAGCTTCTGTGTGAGCGCTCGGTGAAGTGCATGAAGCGATGATCATTGTAGCCAAACACTGTCATATCTGTTGAGCGCGTGAACACTATGGCCAATCGGCGGCATTTAAGAATCTGCTCAACAGCGCTCAAATGTTAGCGGGAAATGGACGTTTTTGAAATTACAGTACCGACTGGTATCGTGGCCATTACGTTTGACAACAGTAGTTCGAACACAACAAACTCATGCGGAAACACGTGCCTTGTTGTAAGAAGACACATGACAAATGAAAACAATGTGTGTTCTGAAATTGGCTAAAAAAAATAATGGATGGAATCATAGTCTAAAGCTAAAGACAGTCTGCGACCATCATACACACTATGCGATATATATATATATATATATATATATATATATATACGGCATTAAACTGATTTCATAAAAAATCGCATAGTGTGTATGATGGTCGCAGACTGTTTTTAGCTTAATATAAATTAATATAATTTTACACTTGTACATTTCTAAATGTATACATTTTTAAATATTATTTTTTTGCATAAATAATTTGTATTTAATTTGCATATTATTGCACATTATTTATACATACACCACCAATCAACAGGATGGGATCAGTAAGTTTTTTCTGACCTTTCTGATCTAATCAAAATAAAAAATTAAATAAAACTACTTTAGTCAGCAAGTACACATTAAATTGATCAAAAGTGACTTTTACACTGTTACACAAGATTTCTATTTCAATTTTTTATTATTTTTTTACTTTCTGTTCATTAAAGAATCCTGAAAAGAAAAAAGAAAAAAACATGTATCATGGTTTCCAAAAATATGTTAAGAAGCACAACAATTTTAAACATTGGTAATAATAAATGTTTCTGCAATTCAGCACATTACAATGATCCTGAGTAATGAGTAATGATGCTGAAAAATTAGCTTTGCGATCACAGGAATATATTTTGAAATGTAAAAAAAAAACATTAAAATGAAAAGATCTCACTGCCCCCGAGCTTTCAAACATTAGTGTTTAATAGTTTTTTTCCATTAAAGGGATAGTTCACCCAAAAATGAAAATTCTGTCATCATTTACTCACCCTCATGTCGTTCCAAACCTGTATGACTTGCTTTCTTATGTTGAACACAAAAGAAGATATTTTGAAGATTGCTGGTAATCAAACAGTACTGTGCATTGTTTTTTTGTTGTAGTTGCTTTGTACCTTATTCTATTAGTATTGACACACATTGTGTTTATCATTGCTTTCTGTTTCTGTGTACACTATTTTCTGTGTAGAAAAAAAAAAAAACCCTGAACCTGTAACAATTGTTCTCTCTGATCTTTCGCTTGCAATCAAAGGTACTTCTTGTTCTTTCTCAAGGTGACACCTCCCGACTGCCGCCAGACAGCGAGCTACTCTTCAGTCTGAAGCTAACGAGTGAGGCGCAGTCATGCTGATATCTCAACAGGACAGCTCTGGGAGTCTTTAGAAAGTTGTATGTGGGCCCAGGCTGACAGCCAGTGAGTAGGTGTTGTGACAGAGTTCACTCACGGACAGGAGTCGGTTCCTCTCTTTCTCGGAGACGCTCTGGGTGTTTTCTAGAACGGCCCGGTGCTTCCTGGAGAGCTCGTCCAGCGCCCGGCTGTGGGAATCCTTAAAGTGAGCAGTGTCCTCTTCATATTTGGCACACAAGTTCATGAGCTCCTTCTCATAGATCTGCTTTTCCTCTCGAAGTGACTGTTGAGGGAAAAAAATCAAAGACAAATATATTTAAAAGATGGTCTGATACTAATATATATTTATTTATATTGTATATAAATATGAAAAAATAAAAAAGCTCTAAACACATAAATTTCATTATTACCCATCTGATGCATTTGTATTCATTTATTATCCCTTAAATCTAGATACAGTTTCTGATTATTTATTATTTCCATATTAAATATGCTATTTACTATATACACGACATTTTACACAATCGCTCAAAACATTTTTTTTTTTTTTTATGTTTTTGAAAAATGCTCATCAAGGCTACATTTATTTGACCGACCAAAAAATAAATAAAAACAGTAATATTATGAATTATTATTACAATTTAAAATAGCCTGTTTTCAGTTTCAATATATTTTAAAAAGTAATTTGTCAAATCAAGCGTCACATGATCCTTCAGAAATCATTCTAATATACTGATTTGCTGCTCAAGAAACATTTATCATCATTAATGTTGATAACAGTGCTTAATATTTTTGTGGAAACCATGATACATTTTTTCAGGATTCTTTGATTCTTTCTTTGAACAAAGAAGAACAGCATTTATTTGATACAGAAATTATAAATACCTTTACTGTCACTTTTGATCAACTGAATGTGTCTTTGCTGAAAAGTAGTCATTTCTTTCAATAAATAAATAAATAATACTGACCCCAAACCCTTGAACAGTAGTGTTCATGTCATATATCTGATCTTAATGACTACTACTTTTGAAAGAAAAGAAGAAGAAGAAAAAATGCCAGCTGCTAATTTATTCAACAAAGGTAATGGTTTTTAACTGGTTTTTGCATTTTGGTTTCAACAAATGATTTTTTTGGATGGAGAAGTACGAGTTTTGAACGTTTTCATAGGGAATTTATATATCATTTAATATCCTTTAGATAAATACTTTTCATTCCATGTTATTTAAAAAATAATATCAGTGTAGACCAGTATTATGAAGGCCTTTTCACTTTCACATAGATGACGCAAAGTGAAAGTATGTCTGAGTATGGTTTGTGAAAAGAGCACAAACAGGCATCAATAAGGGACACTGTCTCTTGTTCAGAAATGTTATGAATCCAATCTAAAAGTATAACAGTGAAAGCTGAAAGCCCACACTGACACTGTGAAGCAACTGCCCGCAAGTAAATAAACTTCCCATTATAGGACCAGCAGAAGTGTCGGCAGAGTGACTCACGCCACAATGCTTTCCCGCTCTACTTGGTGAGTGTTGTCATAGTAACACCTAACTCAAGGCTGTGCTGCTAACAAACTGTGATGTGGGCGACAGAACCAAACCGAGAGAAAGCTTGATGAGACCTTTTCAAATGAGAATGATCCTGAAATCCACGCAATTGGATTTTACATCTTATACATATTAACTGAATTTTGTTAGCCATATTATAATCATGTTCAAACTTTTTAACTGAATAAATTTGCATCAAAATATGATTATTTCAATAAAATCAAATAGATGAAAATATTTAAAAATAAATAATGCCATGTTTAATTTAATTGGATTTAATTCCATTTTTTGAGTGCAGAAATCTTTCCCGTTTTATTTGTTTTATGACTGACAAATATGTATCATACGAAGTTAGTTTGAAATATTAGTTTGTGTTAAAACTTGTAATCCAAATGGATGATATTCAAATTCAGTGCAATTCAAATACATAAATCCCACAATAAGACAAATATCTTTTGAGTGTTGAGAGACGTTTTTGAGTTGATTTTTACCTTGACAAACAATTTTAAATAAAATAAACAAATAAATATAAAAACAAACAATCAAATAAAAACAATTTTAAGTGCAGAAATCTTACCCGTTACTTTATTTTATGACTGACAAATATGCATCATATGAAGTTAGTTTGAAATATTCGTTTATGTTAAAACTTGCAATCCAAATGGATTCAAATTGAATTCAAATTCAATGCAATTCAAATACATAAATCTTAAAATAAGACAAATATTTTTTGAGTGTTGAGAGATGTTTTGAGTTTATTTTTACCATGACAAAAAATTTTATACAAATAAAATGTAAAAAATAAACAAACAAATAAATCAAAAGAAGATTTTACTAATCAACTAGTCAGTTTTTGGACACTTGTCATCCATCCCTATAGTATAGTACTTAACTCAAAGTAGTTTTTGATACTCCAGCAAATGGTACATAGAGAAACAAAAATAGGAATATTATATACAGTACAGTACTACCCACCATTTATTTATTTAGAACAATAGTGTGTGTACATGTACATGGATTACTCCTCTGTGAGGCTGTTCTCTTTTTTCATGGCCTTTACTGAAGCTGTAAATAAAAAATTCAGCTTAAATTTTCAATGAGCTTTTGCCTTCTTTCTTAGCCAAAACAGTGGAGATTGACAGGAAGCTATTAGGAAGAAAGAAGGGGAATGTCTTCGCAATGTGTCACATGACGGACTGCGCCACAGCTTTTTAAAAGTTTCCCCAAAGTCTACAAGTAAAACTGCTGAGAGGGATATTTCTGGAGCAGAAACAAGCCCACATTCCCACAAGCTGTTTATTGGGGCTCTCAACGTATTAATAATGGAAGACAAACCTAAATGCGACAGGATAGCCAAAAAGCCAAACTGCTAGAGCAGATTGTTGCGTGAAAAGAGCACGAAATGCCATACTGTAGCGAGTCAAATAAATAGCCACACTGTCTCCGCACAAGAAAAATGATTGCCAGGCTGAGTGAAACCACTGAGAAATAAGAATTCCCTTTCAATCAAACCGGGCGTCCACAAAGAGACATTTTCTGAGGTCTCGAGCGCTCTGCAGTGAGGATGGAGCGTTTTGAATTAAACATAGAGGTCTGGATTTGGCTGTGATAAAGCAGCCAGAGTTTAACATGAGAGATGGGCTTGTATATGCTTAAAGCTTAAGCTAATGATGTCTCAGAGGAACTCATGTGAAATAAATGTTTCTGCAGAAAATGTTTAAGCTACATACTGACAGATTCTGCAAACTTGAGCTGTTTTTCCTCACTCCATCTCTTAGACACATCAACCAGGCTTCAATATCTTATGGTGCAGTACAAACTGTGCCCACAAAGAATATTTGGACACTTAAAAATGTCATTGCATTAGATATAAAATATCAAAAAAGTGGCATTTGCACAAACTGCTGCTAGAGCAACCAGAAAGTTTCCAAAGAATCCAAAAAAAGTATGATGGTTTCCTGATAATAATAAGAAAAAATGTTTCTTGAGCACCAAATCAGCATATTAGAAGGATTTCTGAATTCTGGAGTAATGATGCTGAAAATTCAACTTTGCCATCACAGGAATAAATTCGATTTTAAAATATATTAAAATAGAAAACAGCTCTTTTAAATTTTTTTCATTTTTTATATGGTGCAATAAATTGTGCCCTCAAAACACATCATTGAATTGGTATAAAATATTTAAAAAATGAAAGTAATATATTATATTGTATATAATAAAATGTAGTGATAATTAAAAAATGTAATTTCTTAACTTCAATTTGTACAGTATAAAACCAACCAGCATCGTGCTTGTGATGTTTGACAACCGAAAGTATCCAAATAATTAAAAAATAATAATAATTATTGAGCAGGAAATCAGCATATTAGAATGACTTCTGAAGGATCATGTGACACTGAAGACTGAAGTAATGATGCTGAAAATTCAGCTTTGCCATCAACATTTTTTATTCTATTTTAAAATACACTGGAATAGAAAACTGTTCTTCTAAATTGTTCTTTATATAGTACAATAAGAATCATGCCGCCCAAAAATATCTGGACACTAAAAATGGCACTGATTAGATATAAAATATAAAACCAAGTGGCATCTGAAAAAAAAAATGCTAAAGCTTTTCTTAACTTTAGTTAACTTATACATTTATTCTGTATAAAACCAACTAGCGTCATGATTTTTGACAACCAGAAAGTGTCCAAAGAATCCCCCAAAAAAGTTGGTTGTGATACAAAGTGTCCAAACACTCCCAGCGGCCCCTAAACTGATCCATACTCAGTAAACTGAATGGGATTGATCCGTACCTTCTCTAGAGAGAGGATCTGCTGTCTCTGCCTCTCGTCCAGCGTCTGACATTTCTTCTGCAGTGCCCCTCGATCCTCCTCCAGACGCAACACCTTGTCCTTCAGACGAGACTTTTCCGATTCCAGATCCCGAATGACCGCCTCGTGAGTCATCTGGGTGGCCTGCAGGCTTCCAATCTGACCTGGACGGCAGAGAGAAAGCAGAGGAGGGTCAATGCTTTGAATGTCATCTAACACAGAGAGCAGACAGAGTCAAAGATCCTTTCCAACTGCCAATACTGTGAACCTGAACACTGCAAATAAACCTCAACTATCACCAGCAGTGTTCAACAGTTTGTCTACTCTTCACTAGATTTAATGTGTCTTGAAGATCTGTCTATGGCTATGTTAATAATAGAATAATAGCACGCTTACTGCATACTGCACAGTACAGCAGACTGCATATTATGTATTAAATATAGTATGTTGAACAGTATAGAAGAGTAAATTATGCTGCATGTTTAATTCAGGAATTTCAGTTGTCACCTCAGAAATAAAACATTTCTAATTCCAATTAAATATATATATATATTTGGCAATCAAAGAAAGCAGCATTTTTGTCTAAAACTTGAACAGTTATATCCTTTTTGTTAATTGAAATAAAACTGAAATGAAATACAATAAAATATAAATATTCTAAGAAAGCTTAAAATGTAAAAAAAACATATTTATTATTTACTGATTTATTTCAGGTAGTTGCCAAGGCAATATTTAAATTTTTTGATGTTGAAGTACTAAAATAACTAAAATTGAAACAAAAACAAATTAAAACTAAACAGAAAAAATAGAAAAGTGCATAAAATTACTAAACCATAAAGACTAAAAATATAAAAATAAAAGATAATTCAAAATTTTTTTTATGAATACTATAATAACACTACAATAAAAAGTTAAGGCAACATTTCTGAGTGTTGTACAAGTTGAAGCACTAAAATTACTAAAACGGAAATAAAAATAAATTAAAGCTTAAATAAAAATACGTACAAATAGAAAAATAATAATAAAAAAAAATGACAAAAGCACAAGAGAATGAGTAAAACTCAAAAACCTAAACTTAAATGAAAATGAAAACTAAAAATAAAATCACATTTAAAATATGAATAAATATTATATAACACTAAAATAAAAAAAAAGAGTTAAAGCGATAGTTCACCCAAAAATTTAAATTCTGTCATCATTTACTCACCCTCAAGTAGTTCCAAACCCGTATAAATTTCTTTGTTCTGCCGAACAGAAAGGGAGATATTTTGAAGAAAGTTTGTAACCAGGCTGTTTTGGGGCACCATTGACTTCCATAGTAGGAGAAAAAAATACTATGGAAGTCAATGGTGCCCAAGAACTGCTCTGTTTCCCATATTCTTCAGAATATCTTCCTTTGTGTTCTGCAGAACAAAGACATCCATACAGGTTTGAAACTACTTGAGGGTGAGTAAATGATGACAGAATTTTCATTTTTTGGGTGAACTATCCCTTTAAGGTTGATATTGATATTGGGTTTTAGGTTTTGTTACACTGGAAATGGATGGTCAGGCTGGGTGCATTGCATTGTGGGAATTTGAATAGTTTTGAGTGTCCTTGATTGTTCTGGTACTAGTTGAGTGTTTCTGCAATTTCTTGTCTATTATACTAATAAAAAGCTGTGTTTAATTTAGGTTAATTACATTACAGTTACTGATATCTGCTTTTTTTCTCACTTTAAACGTTTAAAAAGAAATGCACTTGTCAGTGATATGGCCTGGTGGTCAATGAATGCTGGAGTTCAAGCCTGGATAAAAGTCTCAGATAACGGCTTCTACTTCATGTTAAATTCATTAATGCAGTGCACAAAGCACATAAACACAAACACGGAGTGTGAATCCAGTGCTTAAACACCTATTGTTTCTCCCAGATAAAAGATCAGAAGTGTGTTTGGCATTTAGGTGTGACAGACCCAGCTGGGC
>NW_015506320.1:316902-319991 GCF_001515645.1 Sinocyclocheilus grahami | reverse complement strand
TCTTTTTAGCTGAATCAGGTTTTAATCTACGAGGTGAGTGACAATAGAATTTAACCTCAAAAAGTAGTTTATTATAATAATTAGTCATTATTTTAACCCATGGACTTAAAAAAATGATTTGTAATATTAATATTAATAATTCATATTAAGATAAAAATATAACAGCAGCAACAGCAACAATAATTAAAAAATACATGCTTAATAAAAATGCATGTATTATTAAAAACTATACAAACAACAGTTAAAGTATGTGAATTTCATTTAATTTTACCCAATTATATGCCAATAATTAGTTTAGCTTTTTTTCCCTTTAAATATCACTAGCCAATAGTCAGTTGTTTAGATTTGAATATGCCAAAGAAAAATGTATCAAGAAAATAAGGATCTAAAACCTAATTAATAAAAATAAAAACGGAATCAGGTCTTATCTCTAAAGCTACAACAGATTTTAACCTCAAAAAACAGCATTTCAAAAATTAATTTGCAATATTGATGATGATGAGGATGATAATGATGATGTTAATGTTAACCTCAAAAATAGTTAAAATTATTTTAGTGCATAAACTTCAAACATTTATTTGTAATATTAATCATTTTAATATAAAAAATGACAATAATAATAATTTTTAAAAAACATGACTAATAAAGATGCGTGTATTCTTAGAAACTATACAAACTGTTAACCTCTATGAAATTCATTTAATTTTACTTCAAATTATTTAAAAATAATTTTACATTTTTATTTAAATTACAGTTCTGTATCCTGTTTAAATTCAATTCAAAGGGAGAAGATCAGTCGGAACCTGAAGGCACTCTGCATTTAATTCTGAATCTCGCACAATCCTGCTGTGCATGCAGGTAATGGATTAGTAGCCTAAAGCAGTGTAGAAGGATGAATCAATGAAAGTGAGCGGAGTGGGATTGAACAGTTGACTGTGAACAGAGGTGATGGGAGAGCATGTGCGTATCTCACTGGCTTTGAGCAGGATCTCTGTGGCCTGCTGCTGCACTCGGTCTCTGGACGCCTCCAGCTCACACTCGGCCTCCCTCTGCCTGATTTCCACGATCTCCGTGTCCTTAGTCTGGAGGAGGTTGACAAATAGGTCGAGGACGTCTGTGTGTGTGTGTTACACACACATACACACACACACACACAAATCAATCAATCAATCAACAAAACGACCAAAACACTTCACATAAACCTCTCTATCTCTCTGTTCATTACCGAGAGCTGCCTCTCTATATTTAACCATCATGAGGTTTCTTGCTTTGGCTCGCTCTCTCTTTCACTCGTCACTTTTTCCATTTTTGCTCCTCTCACACTGTCTCCTCTGTTCTCAAATTCATCCTCATTAATTGTGCATGTACACATTAGCTCTTTCTCCCTTTCATCTCTGCTCTCTCCTCCGTCGCCTTTTAAAAGAACTTCTCTCGGCTTCCATCGCTCATTGTCTCGCTAACTTTTTCCTTCACTTCCACCATTGTGGAGCTCATGTTCAATTTTTCAAATCATCGACTTTTCCACTGAATGAATTCATTCAATGTATTTTGTTCTTCTTAGAGCAAAGACAACACAAAGAGAAAGAAACGAACCACTTGTAGGAAAATTTCAGCATTGTAATGCTACTTATAGAGACTTTTTGGTAGAACGAACATGCACAACATGAAAAATACTTTATTTTAGTACAGAACTAAAAAAGATCAATTTTACGCCACTGTTCTCAGATTGTATTGCTGTTTTGAAATGTACTATTAAAACATAATCTTGACGTTTTGGAGATTTAGGTCTTTGCCCATTCAAGCACACAGGAGCTTTTTTTTTTTTTTTTAACCAAAAACAAACAAACAAACAAAAAAACTTACAAACATCTGCCTGGGGACATACAGTACTAAGATGACCACTGCATTAACTGTTTTGCCTATTTTCTATTAATCCATCCATCCATATTATAATGGACAAAAGTATTGGGATATACCTTTTAATTATCGAATTCAGGTTTATTGGTTTATCAGGTTTTTTATCAGGTTAACTGAAAACTTATTGAAGTACTTTTGTCTGTCCATCCATCCATATAAAAAACATTTAAAAGTTTGAGGCCAGTAGGTTTTTTTACTTGTTTGTTTTTAAGAAATTATTACCTTTATTTAGCAAGCATGCTTTAAATTGGTCACATTCATTTATTAAATTAAATTACAGTAAAACATTTATAATGTTACAAAAGATTTCTGGTTTCAAATAAATCCTGTTCTTTTGGACTTTCTATTCATCAAAGTATCCTGAAAAATGGGTTTCCACAAAACAGAAATTTTCAACATTTATAATAATAATTACATAACAACATTTAATAATTACATAATAATTAAGTGTATATTTAAACAAAGTGCAAATAGCCCGCCTTGTTGGCAGAGGCTCTTTAAACTAACTCTAACTAAAACTAACTAACTGACTTTTTCGACCCGAGTTCGAATCCTCCTTTCGCCGAACTCATTCTTCTCCCTTTTCACATCACTTATCACATCAGAAAGGTATTTATTTTCAATAAAACGAAGGAAATAACCGAAAAGTGGAAAATAAAGTGCATCATGGGTGTTAATCGGTTAGGATTAGAGGTAGGTGTAGGGAGGGCTTAATTGTCCCAATAAGGTGGCATCCATTCAATAATTTTAATAAAAATTATAATTGCTATTATTGCATACTGTTTTATAATGTACTACAATATCGAGGTGCACATATCTGCCACTTGCACCGAGTAGTATAAATAGCATCTAACTAATATTATTGCAAAGACAACACTTCTATTTGTACATAGTGTAAACAGAATCTATCGCTATTTGCACAGTGTAAATAGAACCCTAAGAAAACATGCTATTTTAACTTAGCGCAGATAGCTGCTGCCTTATAATAATCAATTCAACATTTCAACATTTCAAGTACAACTGTTTTCAACATTGATAATAAGAAGAAAAATGTTTCTTGAGCACCAAATCAGGATATTGGAATGATTTTGGCTCGTAGGGACTACAAAGAGTTCCTTCCCAGCTTCGTTACTTCATGAACCCAGATAAACCCCGCCCCAGGGGAACATGCA
>NW_015506320.1:316388-316872 GCF_001515645.1 Sinocyclocheilus grahami | reverse complement strand
CAGCGGTTCTTAATACTGTTCCTCGCGTCCCCTGCTCTGCATTTCGCGCTCTCTCTCTCTCACTCTCTCTCATTCAGATCATCAAACCGTGTACGTTTCATGAATTATGATTGAACGCAGAGCCTATTTTTTGCGATAATCCAAAAGCCAATGGAAAATTCCCATTGGCTTTTTGTCAGGCGGATCGGCTGTTAGCATCGCACTGGTTCCCTTGACAAAAAGCTAATAGGATTTTTCCAATGGCTTTTGGATTATCGCAAAAAATAAGTGCTGTGTTTAATCACAGTTCATGAAACGTACACGTTTTGTCCATCAAGATGATCTTCACAAAATAATACAACTTTTATACATTTTGAAGCCTAAATAAAGACGCCATAACTAAACTAAGCTAAACTTAGGCTATAAACGAACTACACCTCCACGGTCGCTCGCCTTCAAAGTCACCACCACCATGCTTCCCACAACTTTTTCAAACTTATTTTTA
>NW_015506320.1:314249-315764 GCF_001515645.1 Sinocyclocheilus grahami | reverse complement strand
TCGTAGAATAAAACGTGAAAGTATCTTGAGCTTGTGTGAACCACAAACCTTATTTTAGGGGATTTAATCAAACTCTCATTCAAACAATTCATCGACTCTGGGACGATAGAACCGGAAGTGCTAAAATGCTAACTCGCTTCCGTGTTTTTGCCTACAAAGTGACATCATAGTTCCACCAATCTATTGATAAGCAATATAGACCTTTTTCACATTTCCGGGTTTCTCAGCAGCGGAAGTCGTCATAGCTGGGTTAACTTGAAGAGCAGTGAATGGGAGAGTACCACAAATATCTTTTTTGCATTCCCATTTGCTCAAATAGCAAAAGAAAAACTCCACGATAGTGTTTTCAGGAGAGAGACTGATAACAGCAGTCAGAAGAGAGAACGATGTCAAATTTACCATCCCATGCATTAGAAACACCCTCGCATTAGCATTAACTGTTTTTTTGTAATTTGATGCAAAGGTGATATAATACAAAGAATAGTGTTATAAATGTACATAATAATAAAAAATAAAAAAATTCCAAATATGAAAAACTTTCGAGGATTTACGATGCTGGTGACCGTTAAACGCGTCAATACAGTCTTGTGAAAAGGGTCCATTGTTTACAATACAACCAGAGCACATGCAGCTGAGGGGCGGGACCATTAGACGTGCACTAGAGGGCGGGCGGTTTAGCCAATCACAACACACTGGGTCAGCTAACCAATCTGAGCCCATCGCGTATTTCTGAGGGAGGGGCTTCATAAAAGCAGGAAATGATCAGCGTGTTTATAGGAGAAGGGACAGACCGGTGAAGAATAAAGGTAAATTATGTGAAAAATAATGCGGTTTTTTTTTTTTTTACGAGGCATTAACACATGTTAGACTGCACCCCATAAACACAATCAAGCCTAAAAAAAAAACAATTATTTTCTTGTATTTATTATTATAGTATTGCTTTTACTGTATTCTTAATTGTATTTTTTGAAGCAATGTCTAGTGCTATCCTAAAATGCCCTTGTAAAATGACCTGTGAAATCTTTTAATAAGGTGACAGGAGTCTCATCTGGAAAACAGCAGCATGTAATTGGGTGAAAATCAGCACCTGGGGAATCTAAATGGTCTTTGATTGAAGAATGTCTTATTTGCCAAATTGTGACTGCAGGCTATTTGATTCGGATATCTGGGTCTGACTTCAATGATTTGACCTCTTTTTGTTTATACTAAATGCTCCAAGTATGTGACGTGGATCTCTCACCTGAGTAATTCAGCATTTGATCAGCAAAGATTAACAAAAACTAGCACAGACCCCAGGGAGACAGATCATTATGAGCGCCAGTCTGAAAATGTCACAGTGACTAAAGATCGATTCCATTAAAGATCTGTTCTGTGTGTGTGTGTGTGGGGCACTAAAGAGGCTCAGCACATTGCCATTAAATAGCCATTATAATGTGTCATAAAAGCAAGAATTTACATAAGACAAACATGAGATTAAACTGGCCATCATTGTTCATTTGAACAACCATATTATAA
>NW_015506320.1:313160-314239 GCF_001515645.1 Sinocyclocheilus grahami | reverse complement strand
TGTTTTTTTGTAATTTGATGCAAAGGTGATATAATACAAAGAATATTGTTATAAATGTACATAATAATAATAAAAAAAAAAAATCCAAATATGAAAAACTTTCGAGGATTTACGATGCTGGTGACCGTTAAACGCGTCAATACAGTCTTGTGAAAAGGGTCCATTGTTTACAATACAACCGGAGCACATGCAGCTGAGGGGCGGGACCATTAGACGTGCACTAGAGGGCGGGCGGTTTAGCCAATCACAACACACTGGGTCAGCTAACCAATCTGAGCCCATCGCGTATTTCTGAGGGAGGGGCTTCATAAAAGCAGGAAATGATCAGCGTGTTTATAGGAGAAGGGACAGACCGGTGAAGAATAAAGGTAAATTATGTGAAAAATAATGCGGTTTTTTTTTTTTTTACGAAGCATTAACCCATGTTAGACTGCACCCCATAAACACAATCAAGCCTAAAAAAAAAACAATTATTTTCTTGTATTTATTATTATAGTATTGCTTTTACTTGTTTGAAAAATTTAATTTTTTGAAGCAATGTCTGGTGCTATCCTAAAAATGCCCTTGTAAAATGACCTGTGAAATCTTTTAATAAGGTGACAGGAGTCTCATCTGGAAAACAGCAGCATGTAATTGGGTGAAAATCAGCACCTGGGGAATCTAAATGGTCTTTGATTGAAGAATGTCTTATTTGCCAAATTGTGACTGCAGGCTATTTGATTTGGATATCTGGGTCTGACTTCAATGATTTGACCTCTTTTTGTTTATACTAAATGCTCCAAGTATGTGACGTGGATCTCTCACCTGAGTAATTCAGCATTTGATCAGCAAAGATTAACAAAAACTAGCACAGACCCCAGGGAGACAGATCATTATGAGCGCCAGTCTGAAAATGTCACAGTGACTAAAGATCGATTCCATTAAAGATCTGTTCTGTGTGTGTGTGTGGGGGGCACTAAAGAGGCTCAGCACATTGCCATTAAATAGCCATTATAATGTGTCATAAAAGCAAGAATTTACATAAGACAAACATAAGATTAAACTGGCCATCATTGTTCATTTGAACAACCATATTATAA
>NW_015506320.1:312885-313150 GCF_001515645.1 Sinocyclocheilus grahami | reverse complement strand
AATTAAAAACGTGTCTCCACGTACTATTCAATACAATTCTAGTGCGTTTAATCTATTAAATAACGCATCAGTAGGAAAGCGACAAAACAAGCATTTTCCATCTGAAGACTTGTGTTGCATTTCGGGGCAAAGAAAAAAAACATTGTTGTCGAACAACAATATAAAATGCGGGAACTATTAATTGGTTAATCTACAATTAATTGTACTATAAATTATACTAAGATTGGAAAATACTGTAAATTGATAAACTGTTCGGCGTGATGAC
>NW_015506320.1:287757-312875 GCF_001515645.1 Sinocyclocheilus grahami | reverse complement strand
CATGTACACATTAGCTCTTTCTCCCTTTCATCTCTGCTCTCTCCTTCGTCGCCTTTTAAAAGAACTTCTCTCGGCTTCCATCGCTCATTGTCTCGCGAACTTTTTCCTTCACTTCCACCATTGTGGAGCTCATGTTCAATTTTTCAAATCATCGACTTTTCCACTGAATGAATTCATTCAATGTATTTTGTTCTTCTTAGAGCAAAGACAGCACAAAGAGAAAGAAACGAACCACTTGTAGGAAAATTTCAGCATTGTAATGCTACATATAGAGACTTTTTGGTAGAACGAACATGCACAACATGAAAAATACTTTATTTTAGTACAGAACTAAAAAAGATCAATTTTACGCCACTGTTGTCAGATTGTATTGCCGTTTTGAAATGTACTATTAAAACATAATCTTGACGTTTTGGAGATTTAGGTCTTTGCCCATTCAAGAACACAGGAGCTTTTTTTTTTTTTTTTAACCAAAAACAAACAAAAAAACTTACAAACATCTGCCTGGGGACATACAGTACTAAGATGACCACTGCATTAACTGTTTTGCCTATTTTCTATTCATCCATCCATCCATATTATAATGGACAAAAGTATTGGGATATACCTTTTAATTACCGAATTCAGGTTTATTGGTTTATCAGGTTTTTCATCAGGTTAACTGAAAACTTATTGAAGTACTTTTGTCTGTCCATCCATCCATCCATATAAAAAACATTAGTTTTTTTTTGCTTGTTTGTTTTTAAGAAATTATTACCTTTATTTAGCAAGCATGCTTTAAATTGGTCACATTCATTTATTAAATTAAATTACAGTAAAACATTTATAATGTTACAAAAGATTTCTGGTTTCAAATAAATCCTGTTCTTTTGGACTTTCTATTCATCAAAGTATCCTGAAAAATGGGTTTCCACAAAACAGAAATTTTCAACATTTATAATAATAATTACATAATAACATTTAATAATTACATAATAATTAAGTGTCTATTTAAACGAAGTGCAAATAGCCCGCCTTGTTGGCAGAGGCTCTTTAAACTAACTCTGTGACTTTTTTCGACCCGTGTTCGAATCCTCCTTTCGCCGAACTCATTCTTCTCCCTTTTCACATCACTTATCACATCAGAAAGGTATTTATTTTCAATAAAATGAAGGAAATAATCGAAAAGTGGAAAATAAAGTGCATCATGGGTGTTAATCGGTTAGGATTAGAGGTAGGTGTAGGGAGGGCTTAATTGTCCCAATAAGGTGGCATCCATTCAAGAATTTTAATAAAAATTATAATTGCTATTATTGCATACTGTTTTATAATGTACTACAATATCGAGGTGCACATATCTGCCACTTGCACCGAGTAGTATAAATAGCATCTAACTAATATTATTGCAAAGACAACACTTCTATTTGTACACAGTGTAAACAGAATCTATCGCTATTTGCACAGTGTAAATAGAACCCTAAGAAAACATGCTATTTTAACTTAGCGCAGATAGCTGCTGCCTTATAATAATCAATTCAACATTTCAAGTACAACTGTTTTCAACATTGATAATAAGAAGAAAAATGTTTCTTGAGCACCAAATCAGGATATTGGAATGATTTTGGCTCGTAGGGACTACAAAGAGTTCCTTCCCAGCTTTAAGATTAAACTGGCCATCATTGTTCATTTGAACAACCATATTATAAATCAAGCCAAGCATGGATCTTTTGATGACACCCATAAATTACATTTCGTCAGTTCTTCCATTCAGAAACAAGTCCAAGAAATGCCTTGGAGGGCCATGCTGGCTGACTGGCTTTTTTCTTCAAAGATATTTGAAAGACAATTCAGAGTTCAGGATGTGTGCCACTGCGTTTGAAGTCTCTTCTGTAAATATGTCTGAAATATCTGATGTGTTCAGAGAAACCAAAACACTACAGTAGTTTGACTTTCACTGCGATGATTTTTTTGTGTTCGCCATTTTAATTATTTAAAATACACTGCAGAGGGTTAAAGAAATACTGTATTTGTTCTTACGTGTTTGTAAATGACTTGTAAATTAAACATTTTCAAACAGCATTTGTAACCCATTTTAGTATCACAATGTGATGCATTTAAACAAGATATTCTACAAGAAAAAAAACATGTAGAGCAGTTAATTCAAATTGAGACCAGCGGCCAGGAACCTGTTAGGATATGAGTTGTGAATTTTGCTCTCATTTCAACTATTAAGATAAGATGATTCTCATTAGATGAATTATAAAATGAGATTAAATATGTAACATAACTTTTAAGCATCAACAAATGTACTTTTATTTATGAAAGTGAAATTCTGCACAAAGCCAATCAGAGTTTTAAAAAAAATAATTCAGTAAGGTAACACTATACAGTAAGGTTACATTCATTAACATTAGTTAACTCCATGAGTTAACATAAACTAACAATGAAAAATACTTCTTAAGAATTTATTACTCTTAGTTGATGTTGATTCCAACATTTACTAATACATTATTACAATTAAAAGTTGTATCTATTAATGTTAATTAATAGACCTGAGGTAACATGGACTAACAATGAACAGTTGTATTTTAATTAACTAAGTTAACAAAGATCAATAAATGCTGCAACAAGTGTATTGCTCACTGTTAGTTAATGCATTAAATACATTTAACAAATAGAACTTTATTGTAAAGTGTTGCCTTCAATTAATTGAATTGAATTAAATTAAAAGTCCACTAAAGAATGTATGGAAAAATACAATGGAAGTCAATGAAACTTACTTCAATATATCTCTTCTAAATATCAAAAGTAAGAAAGTTGGTAACACCTCTGTTTTGGGACCAATTCTCACTATTAACTAGTTGCTTATTAGCATGCATATTACTATCATATTGGCTGTTTATTAGTACTTATAAAGCACAAATTAATGGCTTATTCTGCATGAACATATTTTAGATCCCTTAATCCTACCCCATACCTAAATGTAACAAGTACTTTACTAACAATTAATAAGTAGCAAATTAGGAGGAGTTTATTGAGGCAAAGGTCATAGTTAATAGTTAGTTAATAGTGAAAATTGGTCCCCAAACTAAAATATGACCAGAAAGTCATACCAGGGTGAGTAAATGATGACAGAATGTTCATTTTTGGGTGAACAATATCATTAAATTAAAGTCAATTAAATCATAAGTTAAATCAATTTATTTAATTTAAATTAATCATTTTTAAATGTAATTTAATTTGCAAAAGAAAAAAAACAAGGACATGTGATGCATCTGGTGGCCTTTACCTTGATGTTGCTCTCTGCAGCAATGAGGGAGGCCTGCAGTTTGTGGGATTTCTCCCTGCTCTCCCTGGCCTCCTCCTGCACCCGCTGCAGTTCACTGCGCAGCTTCCCCAGAGTCTTCTGCAGCGCCGCTTCCTGCGCCTGGAACTCCTTCCTCAGCTCGGCTTCGGTCTTCTTCCAGGCCAGCAGGTTCTCTGCGGTCATCTGCTGCGTGCGCTTCATGGCCTCCAGTTCCCGTTCATAGAAAGCCTGGGCTTTATTCAGCTTGGCCTCGTACTCCTCCACCAGACGCTTCTTGTCCTGTTTCAGTTCCTCAACTCTTTCGGTCAGTGAATCCACCTCCGCTTTGTGAAGCTGTCCCAGTTTATCTTGGTCTTTGCTGTAGTTGGCATTCTGGCTTTGGTGTGAGCGAAGCAGTTCTTGGACCTGTGAATACAACATTCATTTGAGTTTTTTTAAATGGATGCAAAACACTTCCTAATGCTGCTTCCTAACCAGTCACAAACAATTTGTCTGTTACTGAATATGAAAATGCTACAGAGAATGACACATTTACAGCCAACTGTCAGTTATTTGATGTTTAATGTACAGTTGTCAGGGCAGAATTTTGACAAATACAAACTTCATTACTGTAGCGTAGCCTTTGATTTAAGATCTAAGCTAGCAAACTAAAGGTTCAAACACCACAAGGGTCGGTATATGAACTTTGGCCACTGTGACCTTGACCATGGCACTTAAACCAAGGCTGCTCCAGAGGTACTATCCATGTAAAAACTGTAATGCTAATCAACAAAAACAGATAAGCAAATGAGTAATTATTAAGCTAATTTACCCAAATATAAATAAATCCATCTTAAAAATTAGCATTTGGAAATAAATAAAGAAATAATTTTTTTTCTGAACATATTTTTATTTTACTACCATTTAATAATAAAAAAATTAAAAATAAATAATTAAAATAAATATGTATTTTTTAACGTTTGGAATTCTTTGAGATAAATTAACTTAATATATTTCTATAGACTTTACAATCATCCAGATGAATCAATCTGATAATGGAATAAAAACAGCCTAAAGCGGAACATGAGTTTTGCATTTTACTATGTAATTTTTATCACATGACTTGAATTATTTGTGAATTACAAATGTAAGTTAGTCAACCTCTTATATTCAGAACAAAAATCTTTATTTTTGGGCAACAGTGAATATAATGAGCATGAGCACAAATTCAGCTGTGTGAATGACCGGTTCAGAGAATGTGAGCGGAGTGGAGCGCCAACAATTTCCCCTCCGAGCATTCAATAACCACTCTGCTCCGGGTTCACCATTTCCTGCTCCCGCTCCACTCCTCGCTCACTGATATCAGAAACACTGCTCCACCTTCGCTCCATGATGAAAATTACGGCTAAAGTATTTCATTATGCTTTGAAATATCACAGAAGTTCTGTTCATAACATATATTAAAATAAAATAAATAAAATACAAGGAGAAAAGTGGCTTGTTTGAAACATAGTGTGCAAACTTTTCTCCTACCACATGCCAATGTTACATGGTTGTCAGCATTAAAAGGTATCATTGTTGCTTTTTGCAGAGCAAATTTTGTTTGTGAAGAATGAACATAACAGTACGTTTTCGTCAGTTATTTTATCTACGGATCGCTGCATTTCTTACAGATTTCTGCTCATTCGAAATCGGGTGTACAGATGAAGTAGCACTGTAAGATTACATTTGTTTGAATGCATTATTGAGAGAGCGATTGCGTGTGAATAAGTGCTGTACCGGTTTAAATCATGCTTTCACCATAAAATATTCAGTAGCCTATCTAGAAGGAACAAACAAACTCCTTGAGAACTATAACTTCCCGCTCATGTCCATTGCTATCATCATACCCTTCACATTCTTTCTGATTTGAGTGATCCATCTGTATCAAGCTAGCTAAATATGTTTAACATGTGAATTCTTGCTAAATATGCAGATAAATTATGGGCCATTGGCATGAATTGTGCTCGTGATGGAGCGGTCTTGGGGCGAGTGAAAACCACGACGCTCCGACTTTAAAAAAATCCGCTCCTCGCTCCATTCAAAATCACACCGCTCCACTCACATACTCTGAAAGTAAGCAAGTTTAATAATTTAACTGAAAATTAAGAAAGAAATAAATGCGACCCTGGACCACAAAACCGGTCTTAAGGTCTGTAGCAATAGCCAAAAAAATATTGTATGGGTCAAAATGATCAATTTTTCTCTTATGCCAAAAATCATTAGGATATTAAGTAAAGATCATGTTCCATGAAGATATTTTGTAAATTTCCTACCGTTAATATGTCAAAACTTCATTTTTGATTAGTAATATGCATTGCTAAGAACTTCATTCGGACAACTTTAAAGGCAATTTTTTCAGTATTTAGATTTTTTTGCACCCTCAGATTCCAGATATTCAAATAGTTGTATCTCGGCCAAATATTGTCCTATCCTAACAAACCATACATCAATGGAAATCTTATTTATTCAGCTTTCATGTGATCTATAAATCTCAATGTCGAAAAATTTACCCTTATGACTGGTTTTGTGGTCCAGGGTCACATATTACGTTTACATATTAACGAATTACATATTAAGTTTAAATATTCAAGTTTATTATGATGTACATGTTGATGATGATGACAATTTTTTTAATACTTATTTTTTTTCAGTTAAATATTACAGTAGTAATATTGTTAAATAGCTACATTTAATAATAATAATAATAATAAATTAGTAGTAGTACTATTTTATAGTCATACTGATATATAATCACAAAAGTCTGGCCAAATTGTGAAGTCCTATATACCTGGATTTTTTTAAATCACATTTAAAATCACATCTTTTTTTAATCCTAAAAATGGGAATTCGATTTTGCCCTTGGATATACCTAAATTTTTACATGTAACCACAAAAATTGGTAGACGCACCTCCTGCCGATGTGCGGCATGTAGCTCCTCAACAGCCTGCTGTTTCTCCTGCTCAAACTGGGACTGCAACTGTCCAAAGGAGCGGAGCTTCTCCTCGAAAGAGCGGCGCATTTCCTCCACCTCGCGGGACATGGTGACCACGCGCTGTGTGTGCTGCGCCTCCGTGCACAGCTGCATGTCCTCCACCCGCTGGCGGTACGTCTCGAACTCCGTCAGGGCCTGCCGCTTCATCCGCTCGTGCAGCTCCATGTTCTCCTCCAGAGACTGAATACGCCGCTTCAAGTCCATCTCGTCGCTGATCTTGCTCTTGTACTGCATGATCTTCTCCCGCGTTTCCGAGAGGATCTGCTGCACCTCCTCCTCGTGGGCCTCCTTCAGGGTCTGGATGGCCGCCTCATGCTCGTCATTCTTGGTGTTGAGGGCGTAGATCACCTGGAGAGGCGAAAGGATGGAGAACTCAATTGCAAATGAGACTCATAAGTTAAATCAAACAATAGTTGCATCATCTTCTAGATCCTTCTAGGAAACAAAAATATGTGTTTGCTCAGTCCATGACAGATTAAAATGAACGTAATGTTAAAAGGTTAAGTGAACACTGTTTTGCTGATCTAGAGCGTCTGTTTTCAATGCATTACACATGTAAAGCCAAACCAAGGAGCTGATGCATTTTCATTGACTGACCTTTAAATCCAGAAGATTTATGTCCAGCTCAAATATGGGAAAAGCTTTTCCATTATACTTTGAGATGTTATGTTTATAGGGTAACACCATATTTACAACAAAACTTTTCTGTTTCTCACTATACTTATTCTGTGGTGGTTGTAAAGTGTACATTTGACATCAAGTGACCACAAAAAGTACCAAAACTGCACATCAAAAAAAAAAAAAATAGGCTTGACAACATGTGAAAAATATTAGCATGATATAAGCTGTACAAACATTAAACAACTACACAAAAACAAACAATTTTCTTTGTAATATTTTCATTCACCTTGCATATTTTTATTCATGGTTTTTGAAGATGAAGTATGTCAGTCAAAGGGTTACTCCACCCCAAAATGAAAATTTTGTCATTAATCACTTAACCCCATGTCGTTCCAAACCCATAAAAGCTTTGTTTGTCTTCGGAACACAATTT
Source organism: Sinocyclocheilus grahami (assembly GCF_001515645.1). NCBI lineage: Eukaryota > Metazoa > Chordata > Actinopteri > Cypriniformes > Cyprinidae > Sinocyclocheilus > Sinocyclocheilus grahami. The sequence goes on along the minus strand of NW_015506320.1, from coordinate 305,521 downwards.
AAGATATTTTGGATGAAAACCGGGAGGGTTTGTCACTGTCCCATTGACTGCCAAGTAAATTACACTGTAAAAACAAAATAATGATTATAATTATTATTGTTTCTCTTCTCTTTAAAATAATAAAAATATTCATTTTGCTATCCTATGCAATCAGCATAGCAGGGGCCCCTGGGCTTGAGGTTATGTCTGGGCTCTATATCTACACTACAAATGCCCTCAAATAGAACATCATTATTATGGAGTAACACAAAATACACAAACATATGCTTTGAGTTTCATAAATAGTACAATTAATATGCAACATGTCTAGGCTATAGACAAAGTTCTCTCAGTTGAGAGATCAAATCCCGGAAATAACCTTGAGCAAAAAAATAAAATAAAATAAATAAATAAATAAAAAACCCCCAGAGATATTAGCTTATTAGTATTATAAAAGTTATCATCATATCTGTGTCCTCTTATGCCAGGTTCTTATTTAATCAATAAATTCAATCGAATAAAAAGACATGCTGGCTATTAACTTAATCAAATTAAATCACTATCAACAAAATTCATAGATGGATTGTGCATAAATGTTAAGTTTAATTATAACATTTTAATGTAGAAATATTAAATGATTGCAAAAATGAAATAAGCTACTTTTTTAAATTATGAAACTACAACCGCCAGTAGGTGGCAGCAAGTGAGTGAGTGAGTCTTAATGAGTGAGTTGAATCAACCGATTTGTTTAAAAAGCTGATTCATTTAACTTTGCAAACGACTGTACTTATAGCCTGAATGAATCATTTACTGGTCCGTGTAACGCTGAGGAACAAAACACTGTTGTTCGGAGACGCAGCGGTTCTGCTGTTTGTTCTATTTTCTTTCTGACGGAGCAAAATGGAATTTTTTGTCTGAAAGTTACTCTGTAAGATGTTGTTTATTGTACATTTGCGATCGTACAGATATTCGAGAAAAAAAAAACAGGACTCTTGTTTGTGTGATAGGCTAAGTCCTATATCATAGGCATAGCTATGTTATAAAAACAGAAACTCATTAAACTGCTTTTTTTTTAATTTTTTAAATCATTTTGATGATATTTCTTCCCCACTATGTATAATGGCAGTAAGATGAGCGAGAGCGCTCAAAACTCATCCAATGATCGCATAATTTAGTGGAACATTAATATAGTAAGAATCATCCTCTGCAAAGAAATGAGGTGTGAACATTTGAGAATTTATCATTATCTTTCTAAATGTGCGCTCTTTGGGGCTAAAGGCTTAATGGAGCTGTGATAGCAAACCAATCGGTGCAGACGCGATTCAATACGTGTGTCCTTCTTCTATGTGAAATAATCATAAATACCAGTTTATGTGGTTTGATTGTGGCCTCGATGGTCATAGTTGTAAGCTGTAGCCCCGGCTGGCCCGTTGAGATCTTGCGTACGCAGTGGAAATGCGGCTAATAATTTCTGAATTCTAACTGGCATAAACAAAACACTGTTGTTCGGAGACGCAGCGGTTCTGCTGTTTGTTCTATTTTCTTTCTGACGGAGCAAAATGGAATTTTTTGTCTGAAAGTTACTCTGTAAGATGTTGTTTATTGTACATTTGCGATCGTACAGATATTCGAGAAAAAAAAAACAGGACTCTTGTTTGTGTGATAGGCTAAGTCCTATATCATAGGCATAGCTATGTTATAAAAACAGAAACTCATTAAACTGCTTTTTTTTTAATTTTTTAAATCATTTTGATGATATTTCTTCCCCACTATGTATAATGGCAGTAAGATGAGCGAGAGCGCTCAAAACTCATCCAATGATCGCATAATTTAGTGGAACATTAATATAGTAAGAATCATCCTCTGCAAAGAAATGAGGTGTGAACATTTGAGAATTTATCATTATCTTTCTAAATGTGCGCTCTTTGGGGCTAAAGGCTTAATGGAGCTGTGATAGCAAACCAATCGGTGCAGACGCGATTCAATACGTGTGTCCTTCTTCTATGTGAAATAATCATAAATACCAGTTTATGTGGTTTGATTGTGGCCTCGATGGTCATAGTTGTAAGCTGTAGCCCCGGCTGGCCCGTTGAGATCTTGCGTACGCAGTGGAAATGCGGCTAATAATTTCTGAATTCTGACTGGCATATAACGAACAAATCAAACAAACGTAAACGGGCAAAGGCGGGGCCCCCTACAAGGTGGGGCCCATGGGCTGCAGCCCACTCAAGCCCAATGGCACGTCCAGCCATGAGCATGTATAACTGCATGGTTAGGTGCAATTTGTTAAGAGTTTCCCTGTTGTCTGTGACGCTTTTAGTACAGAAATGTGACCCATTTTTAAGTTGCAACCCACCAGCTGAGAACTGCCTTGTCCAGAATGATTAATTATTAAAAGGATACATTATTTAGTTTTTTATAGCATGAATGAGTTTGCTAATGCATCATTTTCTTTAAGAAAGCCATAAGAAACAGTTCACAAAAACTAGAGATACGTTTTCAGACACGTTTTTAATTTTTAATTCCCTCAGTTACTAGGGAGAGAGCTTGAAAGTCTCCAAAAATGGCTCTGAGTTTGCCTTCACAGAATAAAGCTTTGGGCCACTCATGAATACTTTTTGCTATTTTATTAAAATTCCTAATAAAATTACAGACATGAAACCTTAGTTCATGAATATTAGGTTATGCACAAATAATTTAACATGATCTTTTTGATAAGTATTACACAGAGATCGGGAGATAAACTCCTCGGATTTAAAATCAGCGCACAAATTCGCATAAACATGTCCACAAAAAAATGTCAGTGTTAAAACAACAATGACACATGAAATGTCAAAATAAATAGCTCTTATTTCTTTTCAGCCAAACTATTCCCCTGCTTGATTATTTGAAAACAAAGTGACCTTCGACTGCAATTCTCATGCTTTGTGTGTCCGGCTCCCACTTCATTTCCATAATTGTCTAGACATCTGATTAGGTGAGAGCCATTTGGCCACCTGAGAGCTGCACAACAGAGTTATCTCCTTTACAAATCCTGCTCTGTGAGAAACCGTGACACTGGCGAAGACGTATGTGCTACTCTCATCACATCTTTAGCTGACTCTCTCCCAGGACTGACCACAGAGGATTCCATTATTCTCCAGTTTTCTTTCACACACTATTCACACAGTTCATTCTCTCAGCCAGACAAAAATGAGCTGATAAGGGCAGCGGTGGACACAGAAGAATCGGCGGTTCAGTTACTTTGAATATGTTTGCTCTCTCACCGTCAATGCATGTCGATGCCTGGTGCTGATCCCAAGCGATGTGCAAAAACTAGCCGTATCTGTTGTGTTATCTGCTTCTTTACTGCATGAAAGTGGAGAAAATCCTCACAACCTCTTTAAACAGTACAGATGCACTGGTTTCAACCTTATCGGAACCAAACCGATAATTGGTCTGTTGTCCAATATGGCGATACAACTGTCTGACTGAATTTAGCTTATGCTGCTTTTAAGTGCATTTCATGATAAGTGGAAACTTTTTTAACATCAGTTAATGCATTAGACATGAACTAACGATGAACAATTTATTAACAATATTTTTTAAATGCATGATATTTTCATTTTATTAAATGTCGGTTAATGTAGATTACTACTGTTCATAGTTAATTTTCATTCAGAATTGTATTCAATATTAAAAGATTCATTCATACTAATTAAAATAGATAATAAAAATGCATATGAACAAATTAAAATGTAACAATATCAATATAAAAAGTTAGCTAATGCATTACCTTATTACCGTTAACAAATAGAGCATTACCGTAAAGTGTTAGCTTGGATAAAACAAAACAAAGCATCAGTTTTTAGCTTTACATGAGTTGAGTAAAAGCTCCTTAAATTTGACTGAAAAACAGTAATGAAAATTTAAATAACTTCACAAAACCATTTACTTGTAATTTAATTTAAATTAGTAAAAAAACTGTGATACTGTAAAATATTATTAGAATTTAAAATATCTGTTTTCTACTTTAATATGTAATTTATTTCTGTGATGCAAAGCAGAATTTTCAGCATCAGTCTTCAGTGTCACATAATCCTTCAGAAATCATTCTGATATGCTGATTTGCTTCTCAAGAAAAATGTTGTATTACTATCAAAGCTGAAAACAGTCGCGGCTTAATATTTTTACTGGAAACCACAATACCTTTTTTTCAGGAACCTTTGATTAACAGGTTTACAAAAGCATAATTTATTTGAAATATGAATATTTTCATAATATAATGCATCCCTGTGCATTGTTAAAAAAGAGATTTAGTAATAAAAGAAAAGTTGTAAAAAAATTATTGAAATTTTATTAAAACATTTATTTATGTTTTATAAAAATAAAAAAAAAAGCTTTCAGTCTTTCTACTTCAAAATGTATTATTCAATTAAATATAAATTTGCTGGGGGGTTTTAATTAATTGCGAAATTTACTAGTGATTTCTGTGTAAATAAAAGTATTAATTTCTTCCCCAAAATAAATAAATCAACAAAATCTCACCCCAACTTGCACAATAGTGCAACTCATAATGTCATTTCTAACTCTTCTTGAGGGAATGAATGAAAGGACAATGCATACTTTTAGCCCCTGTATCCATCATGCATCCTGAAGACCCTTTCGTGGAAGGACGTGCAGAGAATACCACTAGCCATCTACCTGTGCAATAGTCTACAGTAACAGCCAAAACACAGTCCCGAGAGGTTGCTTGTGAAATGAAAGTGGCAGCCATCCTGTATAGGACTATATTAAGATTCAGGAGGCATTTAGAGTGCCAGCGTTCATTTTAAATCTCAGAACACCCTGGAAGTTACGCACTCACCCTGATATGCACTGACTGATGCTGAGAAAAATACTTCTGGAACGGTCTAGCAATTTCCTTTGCAAAGAGAGTCAATTTGACTAAAACAGTTTTTGGGCTATTATGTTTAGAAGTCTAGTCATATTTCTCTGAATATGTTCAACTGGTGCATTCCAGTACAGTGCTAAAAATTGCTATTATGCTGTAAATAAAAGTCGCGGTCATGAGCTCTGTGCGCATAATCGAGTAAGTCTGTCATCTAGACAAGATTTTAAGGCATCAAAAAGTACACTTCTGGTGTGATGTCTCTTTTAAACAAGTTTGACTAGGTTTATTGTTTCAAAATTTGACTATTTTACTGTGTGCGTTGAGTTTGTAGTTTTGTTGTTAGCAATACACTCGACTGAATCAGCTGTGAACTGAATCCTCCACAAACATTCATATTTTGTCAGAGTACATACTACATTTGACAAAGTACTTACAAAGACTTACAGTATGTCATCAACCGCATCACTGTTCCCCAACATTTATGAATAACAGTAAAACGTCCAGTGGACGTTCCAGTAGGGCTGTCAACTTACTTTTTCTGAATTTTTGTGTTACTGTAATATTAATAAACCTTGAGGAGGCGATGGAGTTACCTGTGATATACACAGCATCGTTGTTATTAGTAACAAAAACTAAAACTATTAAAAAGGGTTTTCAGTAATTGAAAGTGAAATAAAATATAAATATTAAATGAAAAACTTGAAACTTAAAACACTAAATATTGGCATTGAACTGACGGAAATAAGTGTAAAATGAAAACTAAAACTAAAAGTAAAATAAAAATCTATAAGCTATACTTAAATATAAAAAAAAGACCAAACAAAAGCACATATCAAAATGACTAAAACTTCAACTAAATTTAAAATAAAAACTGAAATATAAAAATGATAAAGTCCTACAGGCCTACACTGTCACGTCACATAAAAAATATAAAAAATGTACAATATAACAATATAATACCTTTATGTTATGTCTACGTTATAATGGGATAATGTTTATGACAAAATATGTCATTATAATACATGGTTTTAACAACACAGTATCTCATTATTATGGTAAAACATTCAAATATAACATTAAAATGACATAACATGGCAGCAATGCACCAAAAAAATAAATAAATAAAGGTTAAAAATATTAATTAAAATAATAATTGTACATAAATAATGCTAAAATAACACTGACACAAAGGATGTATTATTATTAATCTATTTTTTAACTATAGAATAATGAGTTGTTAATGTTTATAAGATCAAATTTGTACTCCACCATGAAAAAATGGTGTAAGATTTACTTTGAAAGAAATTGCTAGCAAATTTCAGAAAAACATAAACATGAGATTAAGCAGGACTAAAAATGCATTTTCTTGTAAAACATACTCCAATAATCTTTGATTTATATACAACCCTTTTTTAAAGTTCAGTAGACAATCTAAAGGACTACGTACTTACAAATATTTAAGTTGTGTTATGAATTGAGTTCTGTAGTTAGAAATGTTTGCACTGACATAAAACATGCCAAGATTTTACTAACACCTGCCTATGTAGAAAACATCCATCAAGGCAGCTCTCGAGGGCTTAGAACAGAGCCTTTGTAATGAGGGGTTTAACACAAAACTGCATTGTCTTTTTTGATTTGCCACATTGGCTCAATCTTTAGTCCTGAATATGTCCAACAAATCTGGCAGTCTGTGAGATTTTGGCCCACTCCGAACTGGAATATGAGAAAACCCATTAACTCCCACAACACTGCGAAGTCTTAATCACTTTGTACTTGAATCTGAAAGTCATTACAACGGTTCCAACATCAGTCAATAAGACCTAGACCATGAGAATGATAATTACAGTCATTTGCAATGGTGCAGAGAGAACAGCATATTGTTCAGTGTATAAAGGCTGTCTGTAAATTGGTCCAGATCACTTTTGGGGCGACGTAGGGGGTTATTGTGCGGCTTCAATCACAGCCTGTTTCACAAGATGTGCCTCAGTTAAAGATTAAAACGGGTCTGTAATGTGCAATAAGAGTTTTCCTTACAGCTATCGACTTGGCTTCAAGCTTTGACCTGTTATATATGATATATTTTGTGTTTTAAAGAATGATGGACTGTATAAAATAAATATATCCACCATTCACTCCATCTCTTTCTCCATAGATTCTGCATTCTCAGGCACATGGGATCAGTTCGTAACTGGCAGGCTTATGAATATGCATTAAGTGAGGAAATGGGTTATAATGAAGTTGAGAGATAGTGCTAATTAGTGTAATTGCAAGGCACACCTTCAACGAAGAGGTAATTAAAGCAGTTGAAAAAGAACAGTTCAGTCTGGAAGGAAAACTTGGAAAAGAAAAGAACTTTGCTATAGCATGTACATTAATCATGATTAAAAGGCTCATAAAGGGTTTTGTAGCTCTAATTTCCTGCTACATAAATGGGCAATGGCTGCAGTGAACCTGGAGGTGTGAAATATAGTTATGTTTGTTCCCTTTGGTTTCATAGCAGAGTGTTTCTTCAACTTTCAAAATTTCAATTTCCTTTTCATTACACAAAGGGTGTGGGGGAGTCTAATTTCTAGAAGTTCCATTGTTGAAAAAAACACCTAGTTTCAGCTCCTCAGAGTTTATGATTACAAGGCTGGTTGGTTACTTCTTAACCGTTAGGTGTTTTTCACACAGCTACTGATAATTAATTGCTTTCATTGTGCTTTGTATTGTACACAGACTGAAAACAAGAACGCGTCTTCCAATCATCAGTCATGAGTGTAATGACTATATTACGTACACTACTATTCTTTTTTTTTTTTCAAAGAAATTAATATTTTCTATCGATTAAGGAATCCTGAACAAAAGGTATCAAGTTTACACAAAAATATGAAGCAGCACAATCATTGTCAACACTGATTATAATAAGAAATGTATCAAATCAGCACTAATTTCTGAAGGATCATGTGACACTGAAGACTATAATGCAAAAAAATTCAGCTTTGCACCACAGGAACACATCACTTTCCACCGGCCTTTGATCCATACCAGTTTGCATACAGGACGAACAGATCCACGTAGGACGCCGTAGCCACAGCCCTCCAGGCTGCGCTGTCCCACTTGGAGCAGGAGGGGAGCTACGTCTGGCTGCTCTTTGTGGATTACAGCTCTGCGTTTAATACCATCCTCCCTCACAAACTGGTGGACAAACTGGTAGACCTGGGACTTCCATACTCCACCTGTACATAGATTAAGAGCTTCCTGTCTTTGTCGCAGCCAGAGGGTGAGAGTGGGCCCACATACATCTATGACACAGGGCTGTGTGCTGAGCCCCCTGCTTTACACCCTGTACACCTATGATCGTACCACTGCACACCACAGTAATACCATCATCCAATTTGCCGATGACACCACAGTGGTGGGATGGTACTGCCTATCGGGACGAGGTGGAGCAGCTGACAGTATGGTGTGGAGAAAACAATCTGTTACTCAACACCTCAAAGACCAAGGAGGTCATCGTTGACTTCAGGAGGAAGAAAACAGATATCTCTAAGGACTAATAGATTTAAGAACAGTTTTTATCCTACAGCAGTTACCACACTCAATGCTGCTAAACATAATTTGATGTGCAATAAGAGATCGGGGCAATAATGACAGAATGTATGCTGTGTGTGTGTTTTATTATATTATTTTTACTATTTTAACTGTTTTTATATGTTTTGTTGATCATGAGTGATGCACTGATTGGATGGCACTTTAATTTCGTTGTACATGTTACAATGACAATAACGATTTGAAATTTGAATTTTACATTTTAAAATACATTACTTGACAACAGTTATTTTAAATTGCAATAATATTTCACTGTATTACTATTTTTACTGTATTTTTAACACATGAATGCAGCCTTGGTAATCATGAGAGACTTCTTTATAAAAAAAATTTAAAAAACCTACAGACTCAATTTTTGATAAATGACCAGCCAATGACTATATTATGATATAATATAGATGGCAGTGTAAATACAATTATATAAAACAAAATATCTTTATGCATATATTGTCTTCTTTGGGGGGGGGGTGAAAAACTCAAACACAAGTGATAAATCTTATGGAGTCAGCAATATTAGCAGCCCTGAAATATATCGCAGGTGCTACTTTAGGAGACGCTGAACTTAACTGAACTTGATAAGCAGAAAAATCCTAGCTTTACTTATAAAAAAAGTAAATACACGTATTGGAAAAAGCAGTAAAAACTAAGACCACAGCTCATTTAAAAGCTAAACATCATATGCATACGATCTATCTAGTATATGCTAAATTATCTAAAAACAACGTGTAATGTCACCGAAATTTTAAACATACAGAAGTAGATGCATGTGGGAAAACCTGAATACTTGCAAATAAACACATGACACATAACTTCAAATATCTCACACTGCAACTGTCTTGGAAAGACAATGGCAAAAAAATAAAGAAAAAAAACTGTGAATCCAAGATTACTCCTGGTATTTTGTCACCTGCACTACTACATGCTGCAATGACAAGGCGTGAAACTTTGCGATTGTGTGGGATTGTCTTGTATCAAGGAAAAACTATTATGGTGAAAAATTGCATTAGTCTCAACATAAATTCTGAGAATTCGCAAGAAATCTTACAGCAGACATATATATGCTTTAAAATACTACAGTGTATTACACAATCTGGACTATCACAGTTCAAAAATAATCATTATATCTTATCATAATCCAAATATACAGTAGATAACATATCTCAGTATCTCTCGTTACCATTTGCATATGAGCATATGGAGAAATTCTGACACATTGGGATGCATGCGTGCATCACAGTCACACATAAGAGCAGCTCCACTAAAAAAATAAAGAAAGATAAAGCAGGTTACATTCCTTCCTTAGGGGAAACATTTTTTTTTTTAGTCTCAAAGTGTATGACAATTGAAAAACAAAAAAATATTATTTTTATTGAATAATGGTGAAAGCATGACTACACAATAGTAAGACTGCAGAAACAGGAGAGATGTATGACTGTGATGAAATACTCCTGCCTGGATGAGGTCAGTTCAGGAAAATAATTCTGAAATTCAGCATGAGGGCTCGTAGAAGATCTTTGACATTTACAGTGTTTTTTGCACATATTCAATGAAGGGGTCGTACAACATGGGTCTCTAGCCACACTTCCTTTACCACGGCATTGAAAAATAAGCTCACTTTAAATTCTACGTGTTGCCTTTGCCTCGGGTGCTACAGTCAATAGCTAAAACTGTCAGGCCTGTTCACAAAGCCAGTCCGAAATCAAATCTACAGGGTGTGAGAATGCTGTGAGTACAACATTTGTAGAACCTCTGAAGAAATGTAAAGTTAACGAAACTGTTCTCTAGTCAGAGAAGAGGCTGAACCTGAAACATCCAAAAGGGCCTCCAAAAAATCTAGTATTTTAATATGCAATTTATTCCTGTGGTGGGAAAGCTGAATTTTTCAGCATCATTACTACAGTCTTCATTGTCACTTGATCCTTCAGAAATCATTATAATATGCTGATTTGCTAATAAAACAATATTATTGTCAATATTGAAAAGTTCTGCTGCTTAATATTTCATGTAGCCCATATAAAGTTCAAAAGAACAGCATTTATTTCAAATAGAAACCTTCTGTAACATTATGTCTTTACTGTTATTTTTAATCAGTTTAATGCATTCAGCATTCAAATATATAATAAACATTGCATGATCCCTGGCAGTTCTCACCCCATGAAAAATGCCTACAGGTATCATCAACTATTTACTTGTTAACTAAACAAGTAGTTTCTCGTCACGTCTGGTACGTGTTAAACCCAGACAGAAGTGTTTGAATAGTGGATTTCTGGATGTGCTGGATGGATCAGTGCCAATTCTGTGAAGCATGTCTCTCCATTTCAAGTGTTTGTTTTATCCTAGACTTCCTCCGAATCTCAGTTCGACATGAATATTCAAACTTCAGTTTAACTGCCCTTCATGGCTGCTTTCTAGGGCAATAAACTTAACAGCCAAATAAAACTCCTCACAACTTTTAAAGTCTCCTCAGAGAGCCAAAGTCAGGTCTGTTGAATCTAATAAAGCACAACTAACTTCAAAAGTTGCCCTCTACCACGACAAAAAAGAAGATAAATGCTACAAGAGCTCCAGGAGGTTCATTAGCTTATGTTTAAATCTGATCTGCGCACTAAAAACCATCAGAACACAAAGCCAGTAATCTACTTTTAAGATAGCACTTGCTTTTTCTGTTCGTTTTGTCTTTGGAGGAGGGGAAAAAGGTCAATCTGCAGTTTTGCAATAACAAATGGATTTCTTCGTACTTGTAAGGAAAATAGGTAGGTCACTCCTTCAGTTCCCAAGCTGTTATCTGCAAAAACAAAGTCTTTCTGCACAACAGCCGATTTGGTTCATGTTACTCCTGAGGACAGAAGGACATAAGGTGTGTTTAAAAAGGGTCCGCTTGTTCAATGCTCTGGAAAGTTTGCTGCACCAAGCAGCTTTGGGTTAAGCTAACGCAGGCACCAAAGTTACAGATATTGGCAGAGCCTACTGTAAATATCAATTGAACTCTTGAGCAAGATACTGTAATAAATCAAAAAGACACTGCTATTTGAAAGCAAGTCAGGGATATGTGAGACAAAGGTGTTAGATTCATTAATCAGCTTCCCTGTGGCCCAGGTTACAGAAGCATTTCCACCTCAGAGTAAATGCGACTATTTTTCTTAAAAGCTTTATATCTCCCAATTGTGACTTCATATCTTGTAATTTCCTGTTTATATGTCACAATGTGATTTTACATCTTGCAATGTGACTTTGTTTCTTGGAATTGGCACTGTTTATCTTGTAATTTGACTTTTTTTTCCATTTCAAAATGTATCTAAGTATCTTCTATTTTTTTTTTTACTTTAATGCGAAACAGGCTTCAATACCATGTAGAGTATGAGGCTTGAAAACCGTGCCTCCTACGTGAGCTGTAATCTTCCTCAGTTTTCTCATAACCTTCTTATATATCTTCTCCACTTCTTCACCAGCAATCAAACTACAGATACCAGAGGGTATTATGCAATACTATTGGCACTATTCCTCTAGAGTAAAGATTACAGCTACTAATTAGTCTAAGTTCCAGAATCTGAAGAAAAAACACCACCTGGTGAAAAAAGAGAAGGAAAAAGCAAGCACAATGTGAGGAAAAGGTGCCATCGAAAGTTTTCTTCTATAAGAAAGAAAAAGTACCAAATGAGGGCATAAGAGAAGTTGGAGCAAGCCAACTCTGACAGCTAAGAAAGTGGGGTCAGAGCTTTGATGGGCAGTAACGACAGAAAAATCAAGGCGAGGAGAACTATTTGCAGGCTGAGATTTACACCCAGTGGAATTTAAACCTGCAGGAGATGTTTTAAATCAGACTTCAGAGCACTTAAAAATCCACATCTCCCATCTCAAAAAGACCTTTTGAGAAAGTACGTAGTGATCCGTCACCTTACAGCTCATACCACCGGCATTCGTTTTCCTTCTGTGAACTTGATATTCACATATGACTGTGAAAAACAAATGGAGCTGAGAAAAGTGTTCAGTGTTAAATGTACGACTCCCTTGCATGGTTGTGCGTTATTCAGATTTGAACTGAAAATACTTTTTAAATTCCAATTCAGTTGCTAAATTTGAACTGAACTGAAGTAGCAAACAGAATGCAAAATTGCCATTTGAATTTGGATGTTTTGTATCATTTTGTAAAACTAATTGTTTTGAATGTTGGCAAGATAAACAGACAGGCAGACATAAAGATAGAATAATAGATAGATAGAATGGCAGACAGAGGCAAATAGACTGAACAAAAAAGATAACTAGAATGATAGATACTATAACATGATAGAACAATTAAATGAATGACAGAACGATAGACAGAACAACAGATATAACGACGGATAGACAGACAGATATAACGAAAGACGGACGGACGGACGGACGGATGGGATAAGATAGAATTCCCATTCCTGTGATTCTAATTCAAAACACAATTCAACTTTCTGTTTGGTTAAAATTCTCATTCACACTGACACTCATGAATGGAAGCCAATTCTTTATGTCTGAATTATGCCCAAACCTTTTTTTTCGCAGACCTCTAGGGGTTTTGGTCAGAAACAAATCAATCCCAAGAAACTCGGGACAGGTGACAGCCCATCTGTGTGGATCTTCAAAACCTGCTCTTACGGTCTGTTCTTTAGCTTCATTCCTTTGACTTTCTGATTAGGATGTTCTTATGTGTTCCATAGAGACCGGTACCCCCTGGACAAGACTGGCTTGACGGATCAGATGTTCTTTAAATTCTCCAGTGACTACAAAACCATCCTGCCAACCTGACTTTGGAAGGAAGCTCATGGCAATGCAAGTGGACACCTGCAAATTCTTCCAGATCTTCATTCTACCATACCTACACATACATAGCAGTTAACTAAGCTACAAGACTATGTTTCTGAGAAGGTGTTGAGCAGCCCTGAGAAACCCCAGGGAACTGTTCACAACACAGCCGTGCTGTGAAAGAAAGGCCAGAGCAAACCGAACTATCTGACGTGGCTCAGATCTGCAGCAAGCTGTTAGCGATGTGCAAGCGTAATGGCTTGTTTTTCAATGCTGTCATCTGCTAGGAGAACAATAGCAGTTCAGACAATTCCAAAGACCCAAATAAACCAATCAGGAAGGCTACCTTTGATACCGCACTCACTTTGAACTCACTGGAGACAAAGCAGGGAACAGGATGGTGGCCAAATTGGAGTCCATAATGAATAGTGTGGTATCTTAGAGGACCTTTAGCCAGGGTTTATTCCAGCATGGTGCTCTAAGAAGCGCTACTGGGTATTCTTCTTGCCTGGTGCCAACAGGCTCTATAGTGCCATCTGTTCACCTACACAGTCCCCTTGGCAGCAAGGAAGAATGACATTGGACAAGGTTACTTTCTTCCATTCACTGACCCAATAATGATTTCATACTTTTTCCTAAGCACTTATTGGCTGAGGACGATGTGTGCATGTATAGTGAGAATTTAGGAACAAGTACTGTATGTCTACCAATCTATCTAGAGTTTGGTTTGGGTAAAAATATAGATTTTTCCAATTCTTCATTTGAATGATCTTGAAAAACCCAAGATCGATCTTATGCTCTATGCTGGTGTTTCATGCATCGCTGAATTGAATAATATTTTACCTGATTTTGCATTAGGAATTGAACGTAATGAGATAAAAAGGTCATGCACTGAAAAATATTGGCAACTTAATAACTCCATTAAGTTGTCCTTGTGGGATTCAAGCAATGACAGAGTAATTTGTTCATGAACAGGACTACATTTTGTAGTCAGATTGATGAACAAAAATTTATTTTTAATGAATCAAAAACATACAGCTCAACAAAAACAGTGCAACCAGTGTGGTGTAATTTATAAATGAATGATTCTTATGATTCTTAGTCTATCCAATGCACATAATGTGAACAGTGTGGTCCAATTCTTGAACAAATTATTCTTCTAAACAGTTATTTTTAGTAAATCAGAAACATACATCACAACCAATGTTGTCCAATTCATGAACAAATGATTCTGATGAACTGGTTCTTTTCATGGATTCATATGCATACAACACAACCAGTGTGGTCTGATTCATAAGTAAATTATTCATATTAACCAACTTTTTAGTGAATCAAAAACATACAGTGCAACCAGTGTAGCTCAGTTCTTTCAATCTGGTTTTTCTAATGAATCAAAAACACTCCCAAACTCAAGAATTATCATCTGAAGTATCCTTCTATGAATCCATCAGAGTGTTTACACAATAACATCAAATTATCATTACTTACAGTGATGGGATATTTTATAAATAGATGGAAGGATTATATACAATATATCAGAGAAAATATACAGACACCCAAATGAATCAGAATCAAAATTAATTGAGAACTTGTGAATAGCAAATTAATTGGGAATTGGGAATTAATACCAAATCCCACCTATAGTTTTACAAAAACAAGCCGATTATTTGATATATGTCTTGTCATTGTAGGGATCCTTGCTCCTTTTTCTCTCAAGAGGAAAAAACACTTTGTATCCAAAGATGTATGTGGCAATGACAGCCTGACAAATCAAGCAGAAAATGATGATACATATTTGCTCTGGTGCCTTCCAAAGCCCAGAACAATCTGAAATGCAGAAGGTATGAAGGCCAGGTCCCAAAGTACAGCAACAGGTGCATCTCCAGGCCTGTGCATCTGTTTGCCAGCCATGTCTCTCTCTAAACCCCCAGGACTCGCAAATGACTGAATCTCATTACAAAAACCCTGCAAACACAATGGAAGAGACACAGAATCATCTTTTAGTGAGTAAACTGGACTATAAAATTCATGAACAAGAGTCACAAAGTTATATGGTTATTTCACAACATCTTTGGGCCTTTGATTGGAGCAGTGATGTTTAAATTCAATCTTTCATGGTTTATGAGCTACATTAGAGGACATGGTCTCATGGTCACTGTGCCTCTGAGTGTTTCTGAAGAGAATCAAATGTGCTAAGCATTCAGTGGAAAAACCTTAGAGTTGCAATGTGTTTCTGACATCATAAACGTTTGCATTCACTCACCAAAATCAAGTTACAGGGATTTGGGGGAGGGTTGACTCTCCTAATTAAAGCTAGAACAATGCAATGGATTTTAAAAGACCTGTCTTAATAGTAGATGTTACATAACAAATATCGACTGCATTTTCAGACAGTGTTTCTTTAGCCACAAAAGTTTTGTCAGACACAGTATTTTCATATTTTGATGCCAAATTGACACTTTGTAAAGCCTCATCTGAAAAACATTCAAATACTACCTTAGCAAATGTTGTTGTCTACCATTTTCTCAGACAAATCTATGGAGGATCTTTGTGTTTGGAGAGTGTTTAAACCAATTTTATGGAGATGATGCAAAAAAAAAGGGTAAAAATTTGCTGCAAAGAATGCAAGCAATATTCTAGCCTTTTCCAAATCTAAACATACATTTTGAGAAGCTCATGATGTAGATTAAACTATGAATCAGTCCTCAATCACAAATTTGCAATGGATTTTAAAAGACCTGTCTTAATAGTAGATGTTACATAACAAATATCGACTGCATTTTCAGACAGTGTTTCTTTAGCCACAAAAGTTTTGTCAGACACAGTATTTTCATATTTTGATGCCAAATTGACACTTTGTAAAGCCTCATCTGAAAAACATTCAAATACTACCTTAGCAAATGTTGTTGTCTACCATTTTCTCAGACAAATCTATGGAGGATCTTTGTGTTTGGAGAGTGTTTAAACCAATTTTATGGAGATGATGCAAAAAAAAAAGGGTAAAAAGTTGCTGCAAAGAATGCAAGCAATATTCTAGCCTTTTCCAAATCTAAACATACATTTTGAGAAGCTCATGATGTAGATTAAACTATGAATCAGTCCTCAATCACAAATGAAATCTTGATATAGCTGTAATCAACATTATAAATGTCTTTACTGTCATTTTTGATCAATTTAAGTGCGTCCTTGTTGTGTCTGTTATTCAAAATTAAATAAACTTACTGACCCTAAACTTTGAACAGAAGTGCATATATTAGCTACATTAACATTACTAACTTAATGTCTTATGTTTTACATTATTCTTTTTGATAACATTAATTTAAACAATTTAAAATTCAAGTCAAAATTAATTCAAGCCCACATAAAAAATAATATGCATCACATTTTTACCACTTTATCAAAACATTTTACCCAAGAAAATAAAAAAAACTTAGCAAAAGGTAAATTGGAAATTATGAAATCATGCTTTTTTTAAAAAGGTAACATAGCAACAGTTTGCTGCTCAAGGACTTTCTGGTACAGTCAGTATCAGATCATTATCATTTTGTTTAAAAAGTTGTTTAAATACTTCATGCTTGTCATTTTTATAATTCATACACGGGAACAACAGGAATAAAACAAGCTTATATATGCTTTTTAAAAATACAACTCCTATTTATTAATTCATTTACTGCTGTTCATACTTTCATCTCGCAATGCACTGCCTTGCAGCTACAGATCTGAGTTTAACTCCCATGTTAACACTAGGAATAGACTTCCAAATCCTCTGAAAAGTCATACATATGAACTGATCCGTTCCCTGACCAACACTAATTATCCTTCAGCGCAGAGAACCAGCCTACTCAAACTCAAACTTCTCCCCAACCATGTGCAATGAGTCAAGCAGAATCTATCCCTTCAGGAGTCACTCAGCAGCAACACCACATGTAGAAGCAGTGTGACCGTCCTTCATCACCATGGCAACTACAGTACATGATCATAGTCTTTCAAAAGATTCATGATATAGTGGGCTGCAAGCAGGGCAGATTTGCTTTCTTATAGAGGGTGCAATTGAGAAAGCGGTTCTAAAGCAGTCGTCGAGACTGCTGGGGATCTTTTGACTGAGCTGAGAGACATGAGATCACAAGAGACATCATCTCCGGGTGGTTTGCTGGGGCCTGTTATTTATGAGGCCCAGAGCTAATGATCCAGCTTCAGAGCAGCAGCGGCTGTCTTTGAAGTGAACCTCTTTGTTCAGATAGGAGGGTTAAAACCTCTGTGGGTCATGCTTCCAATGATTTAATAAAAGTAATGTCTACATAAATTGTTTATCTCTTTATATTTATCCAAATCTATATGTTTCCATCTATGCCATGCAATGTAAAGAGATAGTTCAGCCTTGTAGATAAACGGAAGGTTCACCTTAAAAATAAAAGAAATAGTTCACATCAAAAATGATAATTCTGTTATAGTTACTTATACTCATGTTGTTCCAAAACTGTAAGACTTTCTTTCTCCTGTCAGTCACAATACAATATATTTATGGTTCCAAACCAAACATCATTAAAA
>NW_015506320.1:268452-287418 GCF_001515645.1 Sinocyclocheilus grahami | reverse complement strand
CATAGAGAATCTATGGGGTGTTGTCAAGAGGAAAATGAGAAACAAGAGACCAAAAAATGCAGTTGAGCTGAAGGCCACTGTCAAAGAAACCTGGGCTTCCGTACCACCTCAGCAGTGCCACAAACTGATCACCTCCATGCCACGCCGAATTGAGGCAGTAATTAAAGCAAAAGGAGCCTCTACCAAGTATTGAGTACATGTACAGTAAATGAACATACTTTCCAGAAGGCCAACAATTCACTAAAAATGTTTCTTACGAAGTATTCTAATTTGTTGAGATGAATTGGTGGGTTTTTGTTAAATGTGAACCAAAATCATCACAATTAAAAGAACCAAAGACTTAAACTACTTCAGTCTGTGTGCATTGAATTTATTTAATACACGAGTTTCACAATTTGAGTTGAATTACTGAAATAAATTAACTTTTCCACGACATTCTAATTTATTGAGATGCACCTGTATATATACAGTATATATGATTACAGAATTTTTTTTATTCTTGGGTGAACCTTCCCTTTAAGTTTAACTTTACAGATTAGCCAGTTAGAATTGCATATTATGACACAATATGAGCTTTTTTTTTTTCAAAATTAAAATAATAATAATACAAAATTCTTATTTTGTAACAAAAAACATGTTTACATTATATCAAATAAATACTGTTTATTTGAACTGTCTATTCATTAAAAACAGTAAAAAAAACATGTATCATAGCACTACTGTTTTCAACATTGGTAATAATACTAACTGATTCATGAGCTGCAAATCAGCACATTAGAATGATTTCTGAAGCATCACGTGACACTGAAGACTGGAGTAATGATGCTGAAAATTCAGCTTTTGCCATTACATGAATTACATTGTCAAATAAAAAACAATATTACACAATATTCCTAATTTTGCCACGCATAAGAGATTTCTTTCAAAAACAAAACAAAAAATCTTACCAACCCCAAACTTTTATACAGTAGGTTCTTTATGTTCAGGGAATACAGACCAAATGGTATGGACAGTATACATGGCCTGAAATTTATGCATTTTCGTTTATTTACATTCCTTTTTGTTTTGAGTGTGGATCACTGCATAAAAATGCTTGTCACAAATCTGTTTTGTCATAGAAAACAGTATAAAAACGTACTCATGATTTCAATAAATATGGAGAGCAAACAAGGCAAAATAAATGTAGCCTTATGAGTATCAAGAACATAACATTTTGCCAGGCTTTGATGTCAAGAAAAATCAGTCAGATGTCAGCTAAAAGCCATTGCTATTACAAAAAGGGCAAGCAAATTATTTGTCATTTCGTGGGGTTTCTAATAAGACTATCATTAGTGAAAAAAGAAGAGGAATAGATGTTTCTGATGTGCTGATTCAATGCTCAGTGCCCAGTTAAATGCATTTCACCTGTCAAAGAGAAGAGAACAGAACAGAGCGGAGTGTAAAATCTCAGTGAACTCCACGACCCATTTCCATTCCACTGATGGAAAGACACTCTGCAGTTTGCACAATTTAAAACAACCATCAGCCAAAACAGACAATGTTGGGAAACAACTAAAATGTGATGTTAATAACTACATTTTCAGTAGCTGGTGTTTCAAAACACCACATTTTCCAGTAACAGCTAATTTTGAGAAGATAATGGTGTAGTGTCACATTTAGAGCAGACAGAAATGAAGCAATAATCAAACACACTCACATATGTAGAGCTCGAAAATCTGATTCCTTTTAGGGAATCGTTTATTTGAAAAATGCATTTAAATGAACCAGTTCAAATGATTCACCCAGTCAATCGAAGTACTATCTAATCGTCTAATATAACATAATTCAATGCACAGCATGTGACGAAATTTGCGCACTTTGTTTCCTTTCTGATTGGCAGTGCTAACCTGAAAATAAAAAGAGAGTTACCGTGGCAACTAGACACAGCTGCTTCTGCGATAGAAAAAGTTGTGTATTAAACAGAGTCACTAGTCTTGCTCCCCCACTGTAATTTACCTCACTTACTTTTCCCCCACACATAGGCTATGGAGCTTTGATTATGTTAATGTGATTTTGCAGCCGATAATTACGCATTTGCTAAAATCCTCTGATTGGATGCGTATTAGCAGAAACGCGTCTGTTACTTAATGCAATGATTAAATATATCCCTGAGAGCTCTCCTGCATTACGCTGCAAAACATAAGATATGAAAACTGTTATTATAGTTACAGCAATGATCGTTGTGGGAAATGTAACTGGAGTTCTCACATGTTTAAGCAGAGAACATGCTCTGCTTTATAAACTAAAGCAAAAAATACAGCAACACAAACTTTATAATTCACTGTCACATTAAAACATGGCCTATATTTTATTACTCACAGATGCAACCTTTTAATTTATAACTACTTATGAGAGAGAGAATGAGAGATGATAGATCTATGTGAATAATATGCATGAAAAAAGATGGATTTTTGCTGTTGGTTCAGTTTGATTAATTAAAATGAGCCAATGCAACACAAATTAATTTAAATTTGTATCATTTGACTTATTTTGTTGGCCATAACCAGAAGACCAGAGATCCAAACCGACATGGATATGTTAGTAACTGATCTTTGCATTATTTTTATAATCTAACACCTTCTGTAATTTAAGTTAGTACTCTAATAAATTACTAAACGGTCATTTTCCTTTTTTATGGCCATTTTTCTGGCACGCAACAAGAAATACCAATAGCTAATGCTTGATAAAAAGCCCAAAATAGTAAAACAGTATTAAAAATGTGTAATGGTTTTACATAAATTAATGAGACGCATAATAGTTTTAATACTGTATTTAAGTAGAGTGGTTCAGTGAGACAGAACGCATGGCCTGAAATGTATGCATTCATTGAATTAAATGCAAAAGTCCTTTTTTCAATTTAATTATGTTCTTTTATATTATTTTTATTTTTCAGTGTGGATCTGAATTAAAATGCTTGTCACGAATCTGGCTTGTCATGCATAAAAAGTAGAAAAACAGCATAAAAACTTGCTCATGAAGTCAGTAAATATAGAGAGCATACAGAACATTCAATCCATATTCAAGCAGAACGTTGAGCTGAATTTATAAATGGCAGGATGTGTGAGAGAGAAAATGAAAGATCAGAAGTGTATGTGGTGTAAGAACGTGTCCATCGCAGGGAAATCAGAGAGTGAGGGAATATATGTGTGTAGAGAATGAGATCGCATGACTCACCATCTCACAGCAGGGTTCTGGGTAGGACAAAGAATAGACTGACCTCTCAGTAATACTGTACACGAGGTATCAGCATATGGGTCTGCAACAAAAGGGCTGTTGGATAAACTCCTAAATCCAACTAAAATCCCATACTGCCAACCTAAATGCATTACAAAAACAGAAATCTCTTTCTTTAAGAAATGTAAAGATAAATTGAAGCTCTAAATAAATTGTCAAACTGCTTTAGAACATGGGAATGACATGATGGTCTAGTATCCGTGTTACTTAGAAAAAAGTCATACATGTTTGGAATGACATGAGAGTGAGTAAATGGTGACAGCAGTATTCTATCCCTTTAAACACAAAAATGAGCTTCATATTTGGGCTTTGAACCTTTTTACAAGTCTCGCCCCATAAACCACACATTTAAAAAAAAAAAAAGAAGTTTTATTAGAATTTATTTTTCCACAAAGATTCTTTCACATCCACGGACCTCTCCACAGCACAAAAGGTTCTTCAGATTATTAAAATATTCTTCAAACTTAAGGGATGGTTCACCCCAAAATTTTTATTACCCCAAGATTTACTCACCCTCAAGCCATCCTAAGTGTATATGACTTTCTTCTTTCAGATGAGTTATATTAACAAATGTTCTGGCTCTTCCAAGCTTTAAAATGGCATTGAGTGGTGGTCAAGATTTTGAAGCAAAATAAAGTGCACCGATCTATGTTAATGTGGATGAATCACTAATCATGATAAGCTGAATGCCATTTTAAATTTCCTCATGCTGTTTTCCTTTATAGATAAAAGATTAGTATCAGATATGCATTAGTCAAATAGTAGCTCCAAAATCTACCACCATCCATTGATAGGACGCATTTTCTGTTTTCAGTTATTTTTTTGGAATTAATTTTGAATAATTAGCCCCAAAACATAATTGTAAACTAAACATAGCATTCGTTTATAAAAAAATATATTAACAAAAAGTGCTCCACATGGCTCCAGGGGGTAAATAAAGGCCTCCTGAAGTGAATCGATGCATTTGTGTAAGAATAATATCCATATTTAAAACTTTATAAACTGCAATCTCTAGCTTCCGTTAACTGTCGTACGCGCATTCACGAGAGAGTGGCAGGGGATTACAGGGGAGTACCCACTAGTAAAGCGAAAGAGATGATCAGTTCATGTGCGCTGCCACTTCGCTTGATCTGAGGTGTCTACAGCGATCTATCACGCCACATTAAAGAGCACCAAAACAGTATTTATTGCTTGAATTTCCTAATAAAATGGACATCATTTGAAATCTGAGACTTTGTTTCATATCACACACACAAAGCTTAGCCTATTGCGATTTATTGGATGGGAGGCACACAATATGTACGGTTCATTCATCAACTTAAGGATCGATATTGGTTCATAAAAATGAGAATCTATTAAAATCGAGAAATCAGTCGGCGACGATTACCTCATGGGCGTCGACATGTGGCATCATTGCGATTTGGGCGTCACGTGTTCGAGTCCCGGCCCGCGGACCTTTCCTGATGCCACCCCCCCCTCTATCTCTCCAACTTCGCTTTCTGTCTAACTACTATCCTACCAAATAAAAAGGCAAAAAAACCCCGCCAAAAATAAATCGATTAAATTGAGAAATCGATTTTTTTTACCCAGCCCTAGCATATTTTGTTGTTTTTAGTGGCCTCAGCTGTTACTGCGGGGGTGTGGTGTTGAACATGAAGTGACGCACTGTCTCTGTTCATCTGTTCTCATCATAAATAAATAAATGCATAAGCCTATATACTCGTCCTGTTAGGTTCATTATTAAAAATGAAAATGTGAACAAAAATAGAAGCAATTAAATGTGTTATTATAATTAATATATAAAAATTAAAATGACGGGTAATAATAGATTATGACGGAATTTTTATGACCATGTCCGTCAAAATGACGGACAATGTTAAAGTCTAAGGCCCCAATCACACAGAACGCGTTTTTTGCAGTGAGAGGCACCTTTTTTGAATTGTTTTCGCTGTTTATGCGCCCTGTGCGCCTCGCGTTTTCGCCACCTGCTGCACCTCACATTTTTGCAGGAGTGCTCTGAGCACCTGAAGTTGAAAAAAAAAGCAACTCTGAGCAGAAAAAGCGCCCGACGTCATTCACGTTTTTTTCCCACTGTCCAATCAAATGAACGGAGAGGCGGGCCTTCCGTTGTGATGACGAAAGTTTACCATTGCATAGAAAGTCTGGAGACTGCTATGTTGGAGGAGAAACTTTTGGTGTCTGTCGCAGGTTACCCGGAGCAGTATTTTTTAGGATTTCTGTTAATATGACAGTTTACTTAACAGCAACTTCATAGAAGAACCATTCATTGGCATCATTGCTTCTATGGCATCGCTGTGAAAACTCCCTTTTGAAACCTTTGTTTTTAAAAGTGCATGTTACAATAAAAATTATTGTGTTTAGTTTTTACAAACTGAGGGTTGATTCATCATTATTTGTATTTATACATGTAATTATTACATACACCTCAACTTGTTTTGAACCCAAAACATTCCATTTAAATTCATCAGAACACACCGTTTTCTAATTACCTGGTGCAATATGGCCACATCTCTCCATCTGTTGCACTCTCTGAGGTTTAAACATCATTATCTGATGTGATATGACAATGTCGTTTCTGTCTGGCAGGTTTGTGATGTCATTCATTCATCACAAAGCAAGGCGTAATACTACTGGCTGATGCTCAGGGTTGCGTCCGCAACACAAATCAAACACGCAGTATTTTGGTC
Organism: Sinocyclocheilus grahami; assembly: GCF_001515645.1. Classification (NCBI taxonomy): domain Eukaryota; kingdom Metazoa; phylum Chordata; class Actinopteri; order Cypriniformes; family Cyprinidae; genus Sinocyclocheilus; species Sinocyclocheilus grahami. The sequence continues at coordinate 281,437 of NW_015506320.1, read as the reverse complement.
TCAATGAGAGGTGAGGTGATGGATGGCCCCTTTCATCACTCCTCTCTGGCCGACAGCTTGTGAAATTGTGCGCAAGACGAGATCCTGCTCCAGGCACGAGGGGCAGCTGTTCGGATAGCATTAATCAGCACTGTATAATCTAGTACGAATAATCACTGGAGGATAGAGGCATGCGTAAAGATGGCGGAGAGGATTTCGTTCCAAGGATTCACATAAATCCAACGATCATACGCCAACAAAGACATATCAAACAGAGAGCATAAACAAGTAATATACAGCCGGTGAAAGGAATGAACAGGAGGGAAGACGCTCCATCAAATCATCTCCTGTGATTATTGTAGGCCACAGTGGAGTGTTCTCAATATTTCCTCATCTATACACCCTCTTGCTTTAGGCTCCGTCAGACAGAAGCATTATTCAGCATCTCAAAGTGAATCCTCCATCAAATGCCAAAACCTCCATACAGTGAATCCTGTTTCTAACTTTAGTTCCTAATTCAGCACAAAGTAAAAAAGAATCCTGCAGGCAGACAACGAGAAGTAGAGAGAAGTGCCCAGGAGTAATTCAGCAGGACGTGGAGAAGTTAAAAGTGGTTAACAATCTGAGCTGAGGATGATGTAGGTTTAATCTTGCAAACTATCCTAGAATTTTTCAACATTGTGGCTCTAAGCAAAACTCAGACCTGTTTAACATGATTTATGTACATAGGAAATGTTCCTGGATCAATATTTTTGATGATCTTGGTGCAAGATTTGTTTTTTTTTTCAGTAATCAGATTTTCGAGTAAGGATTTGGGCTAACAAGACCTTTCTTTCTTTATAAGAATGTTGTTCCAGGAAATCAGCAGTGTTATTTTAATATTATTTTTACTATGATAGTATTGAATGAATATTTTGAATTTTATTATTATATTTAATTATATATTGTATATTGCATTTTTAGTAATTTTGTTATATGACTTTTGTCATTTTTATTATACATATATAGCTTTGTTTTTATTTCAACTGTTAGTAATTTTAGTACTTCATCTTCATTGCATTTCATTTTAGTTAACTGCCAAGGCAACATTCGTAATTTCCGTAAATTCTTAAAGTGATCATTTAATAATTTTATTTTACTTTATCTCAGCTTTATTTTAAATAATAAAAACTATTCCAAATAAATATTTTTAACTTTGGTTACCAACAACAACAGATGTCTGATCAGAAAGGTGTTGATCTAGGAACATGTTTTACTAGGGCAAAAATCTGAAATGAGAGGGTGGGACATATCTAACAGCTCCGCCCCCTTTCTTAATAGCCAATAGTGTTTCGTTTACATTACAGCTTGGGCCAGAGCCGTTGAGCTTGGTAAAGCCGAATTTGACAGTTAATGAGTCTAAGAGATTACCCCTTTAGATTCAATATGAAACTGTGCAAAGCAAAACCGTGATAATCATGTTGAGGATGTGTAGTTTCAAAAGTGTGTAATATATTGGTGAATGGCACAGTTGTTATTTCTTCTACTAATCATTCTGTGTAGGATGCAAATGGGTCGGATACGTTTTATGGTGTGCACGTGCGTATGACCTGCTCTGTGCTATCGTGTCTCTGGACAAAACCAAAAGCAATCAAAACCAACAAAAGGGCAATAATATGCAAGTGCTATGATGAGTCTCAGTTAGCCTAGCCAAACAGAAAACACAAATTCTTTCTGACCAATTTCAGCTGCAGCTGTTCTTCTTGACACAAATTCTGATTTGACTAAATTACATGAAACATATATTTTGTTAAACTAAATCCCACCTTGCTACAAGAGTAATACGTGCACTGTATTTTGCTTTTTTCAATGGGAAAGTCTTTACATGAATGCAGACCACTCAATACTGCTACTGGTCTATGATTTGAAAAAATAAATAAATAAAAATAATTCACCATGCACTATTAAAGCTGACTAGCTCAGGCACTTGACTATTTGAATGGGTCAAAATGAGCTAGATGACCAGGGGCATGTTCACACATCAGGACACCTGTGGAAAGAGGCGAGGCCAACTGCAGGCCTTTTATAAACCATGTGCTGTCTTGCTGTGATTCAGCTCTAACCTGAACAGTAGATGGTAATGACAGCAGCATATTCAGTACACACTCTAACAGCTCCAACATGCATTGAGTCTAAGAATGTACCAGCCATTGAGTACTGACTCACCCAAATTTTCCATCACTATTTATTAGGGTTGCAAAAAGGTGGAAAATTTCCAGTAAATTTCGGAAACATTCCAGGGGTTTTCCAGAAATTTACCGAAAATTTTCCACCCCTTTTGCAACCCTACAATTTATTTTCCTGTTATGTTCAAATCAGTGTAAAAACAGCCCTTAGCCCTCCAGTGCCACTATGATATGTTGACATGTTGTCAAAAGACTAAACTCACTTGTTGCAATTTGTGTGAGGACTGTAACTACAATTGGGGAGGAGAATGATCTTGTAAGTGATGCAACTAGTCTGCGATTACTTCTGTGCAACAACACAAAAGATGAAATCCACAAAAGTGTGCGAATGGACGACAAGCATCTCTCTTGTAGTGTGATCTTGGCTTAAAGGGCACAGTGGGATGACAGACAAATAGTCAGTTAGTGTTGTCAGAAAAACTCCTGCATTCTATTCCTTTGCTGATGTAATAAGAATAAGAATAAGAATAAGAATAATATACTGAAAGATGTCTCATATGCAAAAATACAGTAAAAAAAGTAATACATGTATTTTTTCCTCTGATGCAAAGCATCATTTTCAAAATTCATTGAAAATTAATTTTCAGCAGCCATTACTCCAGTCTTCAGTGTAACATGAACCTTCAGAAATTATATTATGCCGATTTGCTGCTCAAGAAACATTTCCTATTATTAATGTTGTGCTGCTAAATCATTTGTAACAATATAAATGTATTTAATGTAACTTTTGATTAATTGATGCATCCTTGCTGAAAATTTATATGTATACATTATCGCGATTAATCGCATCCAAAATAAAAGTTTTTGTTTACATAATATATGCGTGTGTACTGTGTATATTTGAAGAGTTTGGTTCCAAAACATGATAAACGGCATTTAAAAAAAAAAAATTTGTTTCCGCCAAAATCAGTATTGTATCTGGTCGGTATTAAATAGTCTATTTTTAATTTTACGCAAAATGCGATATCCGCAGATTTATTCTGTCATGTTTTCTCCCTTTCTTTCCAAACCACGACAAACGCCAGTCTCCCTTCACTGCAGAATGCGATAGATCCGCTCAACCAATCACAGCGGACCATTCCACACACTGTAGACAGTAATGGCGGCGCTTTGAATACACCCGGCATCCTAGTTTTCCTCATCTATTTTGTACTTTGTGATCAACAAACAAACTTAGGGCTGCACGACAAATCACATGTGATTGTCATGCGCATTTCGTCAGTAAAGCCGGTTCCGTGATTAATAGTAAATCTCCATCACGTGCTTTCAGATGGAGCGGCATTTAATACACAGAGCCGTAGATTACTGACAAGCTAGGCAATATCGCGTTTATAATCGCAGATGAGTCGCATTCAATTATGCACGCGATATTGCGTAGCTTGTCAGTGTAAGTGTTTTTATTTATGCCATTAACGTTTTTGTTAATACAGCATATAGCACTAGTCAACTAAATGAACGTAACATGGCAAAGATGAATGAACTTTTGGAAGTTGAATGTAAGGGAAATGTCATTTTGTAATTTCTGTGGTTTAATGTGATATTGTTGTTCATGTATGTTCATGATGAAATTTTATTTTATTGTTGTAATTAATTTATAGCATTAACAAGATGACCCGTTGAATCCATTTTGGGAGCGATGACTGATTGAATTTATTTTTAGTCCAGTGCCTGCATATAGGATTAGTATTGACCAAGTTCAGAGGCTGTCATATGTGGATTAACCATGTTGTGTATTTTCAATATGAAAAAACTTTTATATTGATTCAATGGATTTATTGCATTTTGAAAAAAAAAAAAACGTGTCATGGATTTATTGCATTTTGGGGGGAAAATTATAATTTTATAATTAAAGCTGCAAGCAGCGATGAACGGGCCCTCGCACCCGGGCTTACCGCCACCCGGTGGCTTTAGGAAAACAGCAAAGAGTGGGCAATATGCAATAAGTGGTAAATATAGGAGGCATATGTCAAAGTCATTCATATGTGCCAAACTTCCTGCTGCCAGCTGGTGGCGCTATGATTATAACTGGATGTTGGCATGTAGGTGTCTTCAGGCCAGCACTTTCTCTCTCACACACACATATATATATATATACACACACACACGTGATGAGACCAGAGTGTCTCTCTCACACACACACATATATATATATATACACACACGAGATGAGACCAGAGCGTCTCTCACACACACACACACACATATATATATATATACACACACACACGTGATGAGACCAGAGCGTCTCTCACACACACACACACATATATATATATATATACACACACACGCGAAGAGACAAGAGCGTCTCTCTCACACACACACACACACATATATATATATATATATACACACACACACATAAAGAAAAAAAAGTAGATAGAATAGAAAAAATAGAAAGCTAGTGTTTTTTTTAAAATAAAAAACTTTATTCATAGATAAAGTAGAATTAAAATAGAATAGAAAGGGCTGGAGTTAGAGGGTCAAATAAAGATGGAACAGATGTGTTTTTAGTCGTTTTTTTGAAGATGGCTAAGGACTCAGCTGCTCGGATTGAGCTGGGCGGGTCATTCCATCAGGAGGGAACAGTTAATGAAAAGTGATTTTGTGCTTCTTTGAGATGGCACAATAAAGTTGTCGTTCACTTGCAGAACGCAAGCTTCTAGAGGGCACATAACTCTGAAGTAAGGAATTTAGGTAAAGGGGTGCAGAGCCAGTAGAAGAAGAAGAAGAAGAAGAAGAAGAAGCAGAAGAATAATAAGAAACGGAGCAATTCCAATAGGGTCCTCACACCATCGGTGCTCGGGCCCTAATAAATCTTTGAAAATCAAAATCTGGATTAGAATTTTTTATGTTATTACAACCTAAAGATGCTATGTGAAAGTTTTTTCTCTGTTTTTGCCACTAGGATTTACACAAGCTTCAGTCTGGATCCAGAACACCGAGAAGAGATGATGCCAACCCCTCAGAGGACCTCAGATGATGCCAACCCTGAAACAACATACAGAACTACCAAATTTTGCTATAAGTTTGAATGCAACATATAATAATTGCTGTTAATAGTGTTCATAGTCTGTTTGATTACGTCTTCAATTGATTTTTCCGCACATTTCTGCCATATTAACTGACATAGTCACCACTGATAAGCTACCACTAAATATATTGTAGAAACATATATTGTACAGCTGCTTTGCAACAATTTGTATCGTAAAAGGCACTATACAAATAAACATGAATTGAACTGAAACATGAATATAAATATATTTCATATATAAACAACATATTTTAAAGGGGTGGTTCATTGTGATTTCACTTTTTTAACATTAGTTAGTGTGTAATGTTGCTGTTTGAGCATAAACAATATCTGCAAAGTTACGAAGCTGAAAGTTCAATGCAAATGGAGATACCGTCTTTTAAAATTCTGGCAGTTTAATGCCTACAAAAACGGTTGGTAGGGACGCCTTGTTTACAATACAACCGGAGCACATGCCGCTGAGGTGAGGGGCAGGACGTTTAGACACGCACTAGAGATGGTTGAGCCAATCACAACACACTGGGCTAGCTAACCAATCAGAGCCCATCGCCTATTTCTGAGGGAGGGGCTTCATAATAGAAGGAAATGATCAGCACGTTTCTCAGTGAAGGGACAAAGCGGTGTGGAATAAAGGTAAATTATGTGAAAAAGTGCGTTTTTAAAAAACGAAGCATTAACACATGTTAGACTGCACCCCATAAACACAATCAAGCCTAGAAAAAAAACAGTGAACAGTGAATATATATTTTTTTATATATAAACATAACATAAAAAAATATATATATATATATATATATATATTTTTTTTTTTCAGTTTGTGGGCAGTATGATATATTAAAAAAAAGAATATATATATATATATATATTCTAAATATATAAAAGAATATATTATATATACAGTATATAACAAACTGTTAAAGAATAGAGTACCTAGTTTGAACCACCATCCTTTTGATTTCAAGCCCTGGTAACCACACAACCCTTCCCAGAAACACTTCTCAAACAGAGAATCACCTCCACACAGGTGATACAAAACAAAATTACCTTGCTTTTCACTGCAATGCCAGTTGATACAAAACCCTTCAGCCAACAGCTGAATTGGGTGTCACCTGCAAATGGAATCCTGGGCAACTCAGACACGGGGTGATGCTCCTCTATTGTTACTAGCCGGATGCTGAGAGGAAAGGTGAAAATTCATTATAGAAATAAAGAGTTGATAATAGCATGATTCGAAACCCCGAGGGACGTGCACACTAGTGTTGCTTTCGTCAACGAAAATTATGACTAAATATAGTCAACGAACCTTTATCATGACTAAAACTAGACTAAATGTCATCAGTTTTCGTCGACTAAAACTTGACTAGACTAAAAAGAGTATGAAAGTGACTAAAGCTAATAAAAACTAAAATGACAGTTTCACACAAAGACTAGACTAAAACTAAAATTAAAACAGGCCGCCAAAAACAACACTAGTGCACACATGCATTCGCATGAGACGGATCACAGTGGCATTGAGAATAGCCCACCGTGGCACATTTCTTTAACCTCATATTTTAACTTGTGGAAGCAATGGATCTTCATTTGAGCAGAGCACTGAAACATTCACCTGCTGCTCTTCTCTGGTCACCCTCATTACGCTCTGCCTCAAAACACCCGAGGAAAGCAGAAATAATCTTTAACGATCCACAGATAAGATGCTATTTATTTAAAGGTGACATATCATGAAAATTTGACTTTTCAAATTTTGACTTTTAAGTGCTATAATCAGGCCACCGTTGCATCTACCAACCAAGGAAACGTGAAAAAGATTAACCCAGTAACTTTGTTTTGGTAAGCCTTTTTCTGCAAGCGTCTGAAAAAAATGAGCGCGTCTGATTCGCTCCATTGGTGACGTGGCAAAGGGATCTCATTATAATATTACCCCCCCTTAATCTGTAAGTTTCCATCCATGGCGCTGTCATTTTGATTTCGCAAGCAACAATGGTGTACCAGCTCTAATGCCATGGCGAAAGTTTGAGCAAAACATGCGAACTGTTCTGTCTTTGACTGCACAGATGAGCATAGAACACTATTTAGAGTCCCAGCCTCAGAGGAGACGACAGAGCAGTGGATTTATTGATTTATTTACTGTATATTGCTGCTGCCACACAGATCTAAAATAAACATGCGATTTATTTCCCAGCTGTTTACCTTCACAGACATAACCGACTGTTTTTGTAACTCGTGTATTTTTAACGTAAACTTGTGTGTGAATGAGAACTCAGTTTAGTACTCGCATGCTGTGACAGCCACTTTCTGTCCGTGTGCTTCAGATGTGTGCGCTCAGAAAAACGTATATAAGAAGTTTAAACTCATATGGTTCAAAACGCATGATTTCAGCACATAAACATGATAAGCAAAACCAAAACAGATTACGAGCTGTAATGGCGCAGCTCTATTCTGGAAAAGGGGGCGGGGAGCAGTATCTCATTTGCATTTAAAGAGACAGAGAAAACAGCGTGTTTCTGCTTCCACTCAAAATAGGCATTTTCAAAATTATATAATAAATGATCTGTGGAGCTGAAACTTCACAGACACATTCTGGGGACACCAGAGACTTATATTACATATTGTAAAAAGGGGCATAAGTTGTCTCCTTTAAAAAAGGGACTTAGTCTTGCAGAAAGGATCAGCATGTCTTTGCAGGCCATTACGCCCTGGACTTCTGCTTATAAAATGACATCAGCTAAAATTAAATGGTCATAAGCAATAAATGTAACTTTTCAAAGTTTCTAAACCAAATAATGATTATGCCAATGCCCTTGTTCATTATTTGCTGAAATTTCCCTGGCATAAAAATGAAGTTTTATGATTAGACTGAGCGATTAAATCAACAGCGATGTTTTTTTTTTCTATAAAAAATATAAAATATGCAGACTAATCAACTGTCTCCTCAAATTAATGGGGTCTCCTGCAGAGTGGAACCGCTGGACGCCTCTTCCAATCACATATTAGGGACTAATCACTTAATTAGTATTCATAACCATGTCTCTGTGTAACTCCGGCAGGCTACTTCTAAAGAGTTTTCCACCATTTTTCAGCTGAAACATTAGCAGACAAAATGAGTTCAAGACAAAGGTCAGTCAAACAAGGTAAGGTCTCAAGTTAAGAACTTCAATGCAATGTAGGTGTGCACACAAATGGTAAGTACACTCTAACGATACAACAACGGCTTATCTCAGTGAGATCTTGGGTTGGGAATGGAGAACTTCTCTTATTCAGACCAGGTTCCATTTTTTTTACCATCAGTTAATGGTTCAAGCACATGCATTTTTCTGCCAATGCTAACAGAATGGCGAAATAACATACTGTGACCTGGCACCGCAACACTGCTATTCAATCTACAGAGCGGCTCATGGGCAATTCCAGTCAGACACGTATGAGCCAGTTCTTTTTAATTCATCAATACATACATCTTAACCTGTGTAGTCAAATCCCTAACAAATTACTTATATGAGCCAGTTCATTTTAGTGAATGAAAACAAAACACAAAACAAACAGTACAGTCCGATTCCCAAATGAATGACTCTTGTGAGTCGGTTAATTTTAGTAAATCAAAACTACACGGCCCGAACAGTGCCGTCTGATTCCTTAATTAATGGCTTAAGTTAGTTGGTTCTTTCTTTTGTCTGATTCTTGAAAGAATGACTCATATGAGTCGGTTCATTTTAGTGAATCATAACTAAACAGTATGACTAGTGCAGTTGTATTCCCTAAAGCATGACTCTCTTGAGTATGTTATTTTTAATGATTCAAATTCATACAGCGTGATCAGTTTAGTCCAATTGCTGAGTGAATCTCTAAATTTGGAACCGTACTAACATACTATTACTATTTCTGCTATATACGATACAGTAAAAATAGGAAGAATAGTATGCTAGTACGCAGTTCTAAATTTAGTAAATGTCTCCTATGAGTCAGTTCATTTGAGTAAATTAAAACGGATTCATGATTCAGATTTCCGAATGCCTGACTCTTATGAGTCGGTTCTTCTTGGTCCGATTCCCAAAAGCATGGCCGTTCTTTTTTGTCACCAAAACATTACAGCGCAATCAGTTTAGTCTGATTCCCGTGCAAATAAATCTTATGATTCGGATCACTTTCGACGTGATCGATGACCAATTACCTTACGAATTACTTTTCTAAACAGTATCTTTTATTGATCCAAACACATCCTGCTTGCATAATACTGTTATGTTACAATGTTCTTAAGGCTCATGAGATTTAAAATGGTTGTTCATATAACAACATCTCAGAAATATTTTATAAAATATAGCCTAATGAATGATTGAAATGTTATCACATTTTTTGTTTGTTATTGGATTGCATTTATCATCTTTAAAAAGACATTGAAAAGTCATTAAAAGTCTGTGTAAATTAAACTATGCATTTATTATCTGAATCAATCTCATCATGCGCCAATGTAACTGTATTTCTTTCTTTTAAATACCTCTTCCTCAACAGTGAAAGAATCAGTAGTGGAACCATTAAGGAAACAGAAATGGTAACACGTAGCAGAACTGAAATAGTAAAATTCTTCGCAATTCCCTTACCATTGACAGCAAAATGCTATTTAACAGACTTCAACTTGACGTCAGGTTAAAAATAGCTCTTATTCTAGCCTCAATTCATCAGTGCTCAGAGCCTATCAGTTAAAAATGTGTGAGGGGGCTTCACTGGAGAAAGCTGAATGAGCTTCTTATCATTGGCTGTGCGTTTACCTTGAAGGCTTAGCCGATTCAGAAACACGATAGCACTGGGACGCTGATTGCCTGCTAGAAGCTGATTAGAGTGAATGGAAGTCATCTCAGAAGCCAAATGAAATAATAGCGAGTGGGAGAGCTTTATCTACACAGAGCAGAGTTTGCTAAGATTTTTTGCTTCTATTCACACAGGTGTGACCTTTGCTCAGCTGGCCACAGGAGAAAGTGAAGGCATGTACTTGGCTGACCCGCAGTATGTATGAAAGGGTGCAACTGTGTGTCTTCTACAGTAGCAGTGCAGAGGTAGACTTAAAAACCTGCCCTAGGCCAAAACGGCAGAAACTCGCATTCAATGATGAGTTCAGGATATGCACTCTGCAGGAAATCGTGGGCTAAATTGCAATTTGCATACTTCTACTGTACTTCTTCTATGCACTAAAAAGATTTACTGTCAGTCATGGGAAAGTGCATACTTTTGGTAATGTATTAAAACAGTACTGAAACATACTTTCAAGTCAAAGATTATGATTATGCTTATCATGATTATGTTTATGGGCACAGGATGAAAAATAAATTCATCCCAAAAATCAGATTTTTATATATATATATACTTTTTCTTCCTAATTCTGTAAAAAAAGTAAGAATTGTGAGATTTAAAATCAGAATTGCAAAATATAAACACGCAATTGAGAGATATAAATAGGGCTAGGCAAAAAAAAATTCCGCTTAATTGTTTTTTTAAATGACGTCGATTCAATATCGATTCTCAAAAGCCGCAAATCTATCTTTTCCGGTATTTATTTCAGCAAATATTTAACACAAGATCTGATTAATGTGAATCTTATCATTAGTCTTCTCCACTAGATGTCACCCTCTTATTTACCTTCCGCGATGTTACAACAGAAAGCCTGTCATTCATTCAGTGCTTATCATGGCGGAGATACTGTTGACAAGAACCAAGAACAAAGCAATATGCGTGATATGCAATGCTCAGGTGAAATGCAATGAATGAATGTGTAGTTTTGTTTACTACACACATACTAAAGCGCGGACAATGCTCGTGGTGTTTTCAGCCTCTGCAGACTATATGATGATATGAACACACGAATATCATCTCCAGCTGCTCTGAGAGTCATTTCATTAACATTGTACCGTTTAATTTGAGAAAACTACCGTCATATCCAGTGGCGGCTCGTCGGGGGAGGCAGGGGAGGCACAGCTTCCCCATAATTTTGAGGTGAAAATGGTAGGAGGACGATTTAATGTTAATAAAATTCATTTCAGTTCATGTCTCAGAATGTGTATTTTTTGTTTGTAATTTCACAGTTAATACCATAACGCGAATTTGCCGAATCTGCTGATGTAATTGCAACTGCTAATGATTGAGAAGGGTAGAGGGAGACCGGAGAGCTGAGCTCTCGTGCCTCCATTGGTAAAAAAAATTTGCCTCGAGTGTTCACTTTCAGCGCTGAGGAGTGTTGAGAAAAGAACCCTCGCAAGGGAGGCTAGCCTAAGCCTAAACACTTTAAAGTGGTTAAGCAAATAATAATAATAATAATAATAATAATAATCGGCAGGGATCCCAGACCAATACAATTAGTGTGCCTCCTCTATTTTAAAACCCATGAGCTGCCACTTTTCATCACATACACAGCAGCTGCAAGTTCTTCACGGCAACCCGTTAAAATAAAAGTCTGGTTTAACGTGAAGAAGCTTGTCAGAAATATATTACTATTTAGCAGTCTTAAGACTCAAAATAACAACAATGCTACTACTACTACTACTTTTTAATTTTAACAGTAAACCTCTGTTGTGCAGCACTTTGTTTGCCAAAAATAAAAGGGTTTAATTTTCATTTGATTAGGATCAATTAAATTAATGTATTATGCCTTTATCTGATTACCAGAAAAATTAAGAAAAGCATTTTATAGGGCCCTTTTCTTGTTTTAAAAAAGGACCCTATACTTTAAAAGGTTTAAAATACAGGCCTGTAGCTCTTAATTTCTTTTTTTTAAACTCACCATTTGTAGACTGATATTTACTGTTCATTTTTCAGAAAGCTCAATAGCATTTGTATTAAGACTATATTCACTGAATGTAATAAAAAAAAAAACGAGAATTGAATCAAGAATCGAATCGAGAGCTTGCGAATCGAATCGGGACATCTGAATCGATACCCAGCCCTAGATATAAACGTGCAATTGTAAGAAATAAATTCAGAACCATGTGATAAAAAGTCGCAATGAATCTTTTTATTTTTGGTAACACTATTTTGGTCCACTTTTTTATATTTTTGGTCCACTTTAGACATTCTATTATGTCTACTATGTTCTACTAACAGTAAGTAACTTTGCAACTACATGTCAACTAGCAGTCATTAGTAGACTGTCTGCTTAAGATCTTCTAACACTTTATTTTGATGGTTCCACAACATACTGACTATGAGAAACTTTGCAAGCATATGTCAACTTATTCTACTAACTCTAAACCTAACCTAACAGTCTACTCTGAGAGTTAGTAGACATGTAGTTGCAAATGAATGAGAATTAGTTGACATGTAGCTGCAGTTACATATACACTGAACAAAATTATAAACGCAACCCTTTTGTTTTCACCCCCATTTTTCATGAGCTGAACTCAAAGATCTAAGACTTTTTCTATGTACACAAAAGGCCTATTTCTCTCAAATATTGTTCACAAATCTGTCTAAATCTGTGTTAGTGAGCACTTCTGCTTTGCCGAGACAATCCATCCACCTCACAGGTGTGGCATATCAAGATGCTGATTAGACAGCATGATTATTGCACAGGTGTGCCTTAGGCTGGCCACAATAAAAGGCCACTCTAAAATGTGCAGTTTTATCACACAGCACAATGCCACAGATGTCGCAAGTTTTGAGGGAGCGTGCAATTGGCATGCTGACTGCAGGAATGTCCACCAGAGCTGTTGCCTGTGAATTGAATGTTCATTTCTCTGCCATAAGCCGTCTCCAAAGGCGTTTCAGA
>NW_015506320.1:243222-267341 GCF_001515645.1 Sinocyclocheilus grahami | reverse complement strand
AAAACATCCCAGTTCTTGCATGGCCAGCATACTCACCGGACATGTCACCCATTGAGCATGTTTGGGATGCTCTGGATCGGCGTATACGACAGCGTGTTCCAGTTCCTGCCAATATCCAGCAACATCGCACAGCCATTGAAGCGGAGTGGACCAACATTTCACAGGACACAATCAACAACCTGATCAACTCTATGCGTGAGGCAAATGGTGGTCACACCAGATACTGACTGGTTTTCGGACCCCGCAATACAGTAAAACTGCACATTTTAGAGTGGCCTTTTATTGTGGCCAGCCTAAGGCACACCTGTGCAATAATCCTGCTGTCTAATCAGCATCTTGATATGCCACACCTGTGAGGTGGATGAATTATCTCGGCAAAGGAGAAGTGCTCACTAACACAGATTTAGACAGATTTGTGAACAAAATCTGAGAGAAACAGGCCTTTTGCGTACATAGAAAAAGTCTTAGATCTTTGAGTTCAGCTCATGAAAAATGGCGGCAAAAACAAAAGTGTTGAGTTTATAATTTTGTTCAGTGTAGTTAGTAGAATGTCTAAAGTAGACTATCAAAATAAAGTGTAACCTTGTTTATTATTTTGTGAGGGGAAAAAACAGAATTGTGAGATGTAAACTCAGAATTGGAAGAAAAATAGGCTATTAGCTCAATATTAGCTCAAAAATTAAGCTAGTCAATTAACAAGTCAAGTTTAATTATTAATAATTACTTTTTATTTTTACGAATTCTTTATTCTTTTGATGCTTTAAATTGATCAAAAGTGACAGTAAAGACATTTATAATGTTACAAAAAATTCCATCCAACTGTTTTCAACATTGATGAAAATAATAAATGTTCTTCTTCAGTAAAATTAGCATATTAGAATGATTTCTGAGGGATCATGTGACACAGAAGACTGGAGTGATGGCTGATGAAAATTCAGCTTTGCATAGCAGGAATAAATTACATTTTAAAGTATATTCAAATAGAAAACAGTCATTTGTAACTGCACTAATATTTCACAATAGTACAATTTTTATAGTATTTTGAATAAATACAGTAAATGCAGCCTTGGTGAGCATAAGAGACTTCTTTCAAAAACTGAACGATAAGGTACTGTATGTGGATTTTGATAAAAAAGACAAAAAAATGGAGTGACAGAATGGCGGGACATGCGATGGCGCCGTAGACGGCAGCCTCAGTGTTTGGCTCTCCAGTGTTTGTACTGTTTTTGTTCGTTTTTCCTGTTTTTTGTTTCTCAAACACGATCAGTTTTACCAGGGATGAGCTGCTGAACATTCGGCAGAACACACCACACAATCTTCTACCGGATTTCGTTTATTCGGACGTTTTGCTGAACGTTGTAGTCGGCGGAGCTGCTGCGTTGATCAAACGTTTCAGGACGCGCAGACGGGGAAGAGAGCCGGCATGCTCGTGAAGCTCAGGAAGCGCGGATTCAGAACGCCGTTGCCGAGCATCCATATGGCGAATCTCCACTCTCTACCCAACAAAACGGACAAACTTCTTCTGCTCTCCCGGAATAATAAGGATTTTTCACACTCTGCTGCTCTGTGTTTCACGGAAACCTGGCTGAATGACGCCATTCTGGACAGCGCGTTGAGTCTCCCGGGCTTTCAGCTGTTTAGAGCAGATCAGATCGGGCTTTCAGCTGTTTAGAGCAGATCAGATCGCAGAATCAATGGGGAAAGCGCGCGGCGGCAGGACATGTTTTTACATCAACGAAAGGTGGTGTACAGATGTTACAGCATTAAAGAAGATGTGCTGTTCCGATCTAGAAGCGCTTTTCATTAACTGTAAGTCGTTCTATTCGCCGCGGGAGATTCACTTGTTCATTCTCGTGAGTATTTACATCCCTCCGCAAGCACACGTGAGCTCAGCTTTACAGAAACTCGCTGATCTGATCACAGACACAGAACAACAACACCCGGACTCTGTTTTAATCATTCTCGGGGACTTTAATAAAGCAAATCTTTCCCGTGAACTGCCAAAATACAGACAGCATATTACATGTCCCACCAGAGACAGTAGTATACTGGACCATTGTTACTCCACAATAAAGGATGCATATCGCTCGGTCCCCAGAGCAGCTGTAGGACTCTCTGACCACTGCCTGGTTCATCTTATACCGACCTACAGGCATAAACTTAAATCTGCTAAACCTGTAGAAAAATCTGTAAAGAGGGGGACCAACAAAACAGAGCAGGCATTGCAAGCCTGTTTCGACTGCACTGATTGGAGTGTTTTTGAAGCAGCCACCAACGATCTGGACGAGCTCACAGAATCTGTAACATCATATATCAGTTTCTGTGAAGACATGTGCATCCCTACCAGGACTCATTTAACAGACTACAGAGAACGGTTCGGACTGCTGAAAGGATTATTGGTGCCCCCCTGCCTACCCTCCAAGAACTGTATTGACTGTATACATCCAGAGTGAGGAAAAGGGCTCAAAAAAATCACTCTGGATCCATCACATCCAAGCCATCTCCTTTTTGAACTTTTGCCATCTGGTCGACGTTACAGAGCACAGAATACCAGGACAGCCAGGCACAAGAACAGTTTCTTTCCCCAGGCAATCTACCTCATGAACATTTAATGTTCTCCCATTGTGCAATTTAAGTACAGTATGCGCAATAACCTTATAATTATTTATCACCCTAAACCCTAGTACATCCCTACAACTTATTTTATTTTATTCTATTCCTATTCCTATTCCATCTATACCACACCTGTACATACAAATTATTCTTTTTTTGTGGTTTATATTTATGCATGTGTATTTTATTCACATCTCATTTTT
This sequence comes from Sinocyclocheilus grahami, assembly GCF_001515645.1. NCBI lineage: Eukaryota > Metazoa > Chordata > Actinopteri > Cypriniformes > Cyprinidae > Sinocyclocheilus > Sinocyclocheilus grahami. Next base: position 264,525 of record NW_015506320.1, on the reverse strand, counting down.
ATTATCTGTGTGTTGTTGTTGTCTCCGTGTACTGGAAGCTTGTGACACTATAACAAATTCCTTGTATGTGCAAACATACTTGGCAATAAAGCTCTTTCTGATTCTGATTCTGATTCTGAACAAGAGAGAAAGATGGAGGCGGTTGATGATCTGAAAGTGTGAGGTCTTGAAGTCAACAATTTTTAGCACTTTCTGATGTGAAAGACAAGACATATTGGGTCCCTCAATCCTAACTGGAAATTTTCTACCACTGTCAAAACTTGCACAGGGGAAGAGAAGTCTGCATATAAAAAGAAAGGCAGGAAATCTGTCAGATGGCTCAGATGAATGAAATGTGAAGTCTGCGGTCCACTGGGCCTTGCCAATCAGTCGGGGGTCTGACTGAGGTGAGAGAACCCTCAACAAAACTCTGCACAACAACACACTGTATAAAGAACTCAAAACAAATTTGTGCTGCCAGGAGTGGGAAAAAAAGATGAAAACATTCTTTTATCTTCAGTTTTCCCCCGCCCTCCATGGCTGTTTTCAGCGACTGTTTATCCCGACGAGGGTGATGACAGAAGGGGCTGGGCAGAGAAGACAGCAGGGCCCCACCAGCGCAAGGCTTTAGGGAGCATAGCCTCCCTCTCCTGTCAGCACTGACCTGCTACAATAATGCATACACAGCGTCTTTATCCCCCAGGCCTTTCCCAGCACAGAAATAAAACCCAGAGTGTCTATTGCTCTGGCAGAGATATAGATTTTTTTTATATTATCTTGCTGCCCACACTAATGCATTTTTTCTATGTGTTGTACAAGTGGGACAATGTTGTTGGTGTGGTAAACGTCTGAGTGCTCCGAATACCAATTTGAATAAAAAGTGAGCAGTGTATCTGCGTGTATGTGCATGCACTGTGTGCACACATTTGACAAACAATGAATTTAACAAGCGACCATGGAGAATGCAAATGATTTTATCTGCATGCGAAAAAAAAGTCAAATGACTGAAAAACTAAAAGCAGAGTTCTGTAAAGATTGGATTTACTGTTATGTTATGACATTAAAAGTATAATATAATAATAGTTATTTAGAAATGTAATTAGAATCCAGTCTAATAATCAAAACAGATTTAGAGAAATTTAGCATCACTTGCTCACCAATTGATCCTCTGCAGTGAATGGGTGCCATCAGAATAAGAGTCCAAACAGCTGATAAAAACATGAGAAAAGGTTCACCCTCTGTTGTCCTTTTACATCAAAATCCACCGACATATTAATTTAGAACAGTTTCGGCTTGTAAACGGTGTTTGATCTCTGCATATTTCTCTCCTTAATTTCAGATGAGACCACTTTTTACTAAAGAAAGCAATATTATGGATAGAGGACTCATGTTTCAGATGGAAGCAATGGTTTAAAGATGTAAAACATCTTAAAGATCAATTAGTTTTTTGTTTTTTTTTAGAAAAGAGATTTTTGTTTCACAAGACATTAACTGATGGACTGGAGTCCTGTGGATTACATTTTATCAGCTGTTTGGACTCATTCTGACGGCACCCATTCACTGATGAGGATCCATTGGTGAGCAAGTGATGCAATACTACATTTCTACAAATCTGTTCTGATGAAGAAATGAACCTATCTAGATCTTGGATGGCCAGGGAGTGAGTTTATGTTCAGCATTTGGTTGAATTATTTCTTTACATGTTAAAATGTAAAATAGTTTTCAAGCTAATACACATGAGGGTTAAAATATACAGCAGAGTATTCTGGATGCTCAGAAGGGCATAAATTACCATGAGACTCAAAGGCAAGACTGGAGATACACTTCAGAATCAGACTGTGCAAAAACACCCATTTCATATCCTTTGAAGTGGATCACAGCTGTTATTTAACCGTCCGCTGGCATGAAAACACAAGCATTTTAATATTGAAGGTTGCTCAATGATGTAGATGCAGGTTAAAGATCCATGCTTTCAGTGGATTATCGCCAATGATTATATCGCCCGGCGTGAATGTAAGTGTGTGAGGGAGAGAACTGTCTGATCACACATGAGTGAACATTGCTTTAATGTTCTCTGTGTTTTCTGACCTGCGCTGTGAACCCATGATTGATCAGAGTTCTCATCAAAGGAGTGTGAAACCCATTTCCAAACTGTACCACCACATTTAACTGTCTAATAGTCACAAATCATCTAGATATTCTAATGGCACAACAGATGCTTTGTATAAATACTAGTAAACATATCCAACTAAAACATCTGTCATGTCACTAGAATGAGAAAAATCTAATTGTGTCAGTTCTACATGTTTAAGAACATAAATAATTGATTGTGATCAATCATGGCATTCTACAGTCAAATATTTTAACACAATGGCAGCAAAAGGAATATAATTACAACTGAAAAATATGAATGTAATAGAAAAATGTAATTGAATATTTTCATAAATACATAATATAATTATAAATAAATTCTATAAAATAATAACAATATAATTGACTAATTAAACATGATTTTTCAAAATATTAAATATAATATACATTTATGTATACACACACATAAATACATACATAGACAAATTAAATTACAGATAAGCCATCTGCACATGGTTATGATGAATGTCTGATTATATTGTCAAGTAGCCTCTCAATTTATGACATTCACAATTTTGCTAAAATAAATGTTTTCAATTAATTTTGTACATAAGGTGCATGCTTAACTTAATGAGGTCAGACCAGCAATAATGCAAATCCAAAAACTGTTCTGTGAAGGATAATATGACTGAATTATGGTTTGGTCTTGACAGGTGGCTCTTTTTTACTCCACTTTCTCCTCAAATTGCATATAACAAGCTACTAGGAGAAAGATATTCTGCATCCAAAGGTGAAACATTCAGGAAATGGGATTCTGAGCAAACAAACAAACAAAAAAGATTTCTTCTCAGGCAGAATAAACCTATTGGTGTGTCATTCCATGTACAAACTCCCGCATTAAGAAGTGAATGTCTAAGTTTTGCAGTGGAGGTAGTAATTATGTATGCTGCATGCTTATTAACTAAAGAAAATACACATTCAAAAAAGTCTCCAGTCTTGATTTTCTACCAGGGTGGCATAGGGAATTAACATAGTAATAAGGCTACAATTTCCCAACAAGGCTGCTTAGTGTTTTTATAAGCTACTGTAAGCGTGCAGCACCATTTCTTTGTGCTATCAGAGTAAGCAAGCTGTTCCCGAAAGGAAATATTGTTATAGTCCTCACATTCACTATTGCACCTAAGCCCTTGTGCCCTGGGCTTCCACCATCTGCCGTGTGGCAGGCGGCCTGCGCCTCCCTAGATAACGCAAGAATCATATTAACCCCTGGATTATGACACGCACATCCTCCTCTCATGCCGTGATTCAAGAGGTTACAACTGACTTCACATGCCAGGCTACATGGAACAGAAGCACCTGCTGTTATAACCCACAACAATCACATGCTAATTTGGTCATTTGAAGGAACTGAAGTTTATGAGGAACATTTTCTTTTAAGACAACGTTACAGGATAGAAAACTTAATTAAAAGAGAATGACCCATTTATGCGTCCCTATGGCAACTCAGTCATACTTTAGACTTTATAACGTGGCCTTCAATCTTGCATAAGCTTTAGTGTGAATATAATGTAATTATGTTACATAACATACAAGAATACTTCTCAGTAATGGTTTGACGCAATATATATCCAAGGGATAAAGCCAAGCTTGAACTACTTTTGTCTCAACTGGCGAATCATAGCTGTGTTATGTATTTCTAATTAGATTTATTGATTTTCAATGGCTACATTATTCTCTAATAATACAGATTATTCTGTAAGTCTGCATAGCAGCTTGATTTAAAATCCTCACTTAGGGCAACATTTAAAAAAAAATTATACTGGTTTGACAATTGTACAGAGTAGATTGGGGAATATTTCTTTACTACAGCCACATTTAAAATAGTAGTGAATCCTTATATTTGTATATGTATGGCCAATATACAAAGTATGGGCCATTAAAATGTAATATTTATACAGTTAAGTGAGTTTGTAAACCCTAAGTTTATAACCCCCCTTGCTTAAATTTATAATATAACAAAAATCAACAAAGTTATTTTGTTTTGTGCAATAGCTTAAATCAGGGGCGCAAAATGAAAAGCAAAATGCAATTTTATGTCTTATCTTGCAGATTCACTCAAATGTATATGGGCTAGGGCTGCACGATAAATCGGAATGGAATCGAGATCGCGATTCGACAGAAGCTGCGATTGTCATGCGTATCTTTCAGTGAAGCACGGTTCTGTGATCAGCAGTAAACCTCCATCCAAAGGCCAGAGGGCGCTCTCACGCTGAAACTCCAAATATGCCTCGCAGAAGAAACCCAGAAAATGCCTATTGCTGCAGCTGAATAAACAGAAGATTCAACTGCTTTCATTGATTCAACGTGACTAATAAACACACGACTACGGCAATATACGGTTTATCGGAGTTCTTATTATTCTAATTTTCATTAAAATAAAGTATATTTATAATGTAATGCCTTTATCACTGCTTAAATACTATGAAATATGTTGCGTGCCTTATTCTGTGTAAGAAGCCACATCATCTCACAGAAGGATTTATTTTAAACACTCGACTGACATTATGAAGTGAGTTTGGAGTAAAAATATGTTATTTTTAATATTGGTATTTTCACATGCTTTCAGATGAAGCAGCATTTACTTCACAGAGCCGTAGTTCACTGAGAAGCTATGCAAACAGCTGTCATTATCGCAAACGATTTCTTCGATTTCATAATCGTGCAATAAAATCGTCTGCGATTTTTTTGCGTAACTTGTCAGTGAACTACGGCTATGTGTAGTAAATGCTGCTCCATCTGAAAGCACGTGATGATTATTTCCTGCTGGTTACAGAACCGGCTTTACTAACAAAATGCGCATGACAATCGCATTCGATTAATCGTGCAGCCCTAATATGGGCCATTAAAATCTAATTTATAGAATGACAAAACGAATGCCAACCATTTTTTGTTAACATCCACAAAACACTTCAATCTCCTAAAGCATACAGATACAAAAAGACTAAACAACCAGTAAGAAAGACAGTAAAGACTGACAGAGACGGCTTCAACGGCTCAGTAAAGATAATTAGATATAAAAAGCTCAGAAGGCCAGCTACTGAAAGAGCATTTGTGTGAGAAGCATCAAATGTTTTCACACAAACAATCTGTAGGGGGTAAATTAATTGCGACGTGATGCTTCTGGAGTTTATTGATACCCATCAGGAGGCCGTGAGATCCAGACTGGGCCCATCTGGAGACTGGGAAGTGTGGATGCCAAGGTAACCCATAACCAAAGAGAAAAAGGCCAGTCAGGGAGACTGGTTTCAGCTTTATGAGTCTATCGAATTACGTTGAGCACCACATGAGGAAGTGGCTGACAAAGTCCTAATGCACTAACAATGCACTTAACTGTGGAAGGCAGAAAATGTTGAAAACATAAAAATGATAAACTTGTATCTTAAAACACTGTGCAGTCAGGATCTTGGGGTCTCATTACAGCTTTACTCAAACCAGCTGCATAAAACTTGAGCAAGACACATGACGGTATTTTTTTTTTTCATGCATGACCTGGTGTTAACCATATTTTCTACTGATTGAGAGGAAATACTGCAGTATATTGACTTAGAATGCCCTATTTTACTGTCATGATGAGTGAATATTGTTAAAAAATACCACACTAAATAGTGACTAAACACGACCCCTTTTAATACATGTTAACCAGGAGTCACTCATTTATAATCGCGGCATCGTCTGATAAAATCTACATGCATCTACACTAAAGAGTGGCTATGGGGGTGTTTTGGCTATATTACTTTTTTGTCTAATGCAGCGCACTGCCTGCATCTGAGTAACAAACTAAAAAAAAACAACAAACAAAAAAGTGCATGTGATATTAACAGACGAACTACGCTCATATTTATAATTCCAAACAATCAGTAAGCGACAGGTGCTAGGAAACGCTGTTTTGTACTCATTTATTGGCGAGTCGGCTGCGGTGCGGCCAACTGAATGCGCTGCATCTCTGCGGCTCACTGCACAGAACAGACGCAGAGAGAGGTGACACTTCTGCGGGAAAGTCAGACGTCGCGTTCGTGGGACAGCACTGGTGAAATCTTCCAACTGAACCATAGCTAAGGTTTATCCAAAAAAGTCACTAGGTTTGTCAGTATGAATATTCTATAGAAAAAAGCAGCTAAAAGGGTCTGAAAGTTGCTAAATCTAGTGCTAAAGTCGCGCGCGTGTGTGTGTGAGACGGTGGAGCTGATGGCAGGGGGCAGTGGATTTTGTGGATGAGTTCTTCTGTGTCATCACGTTCTATTAGTTCTACAGCTTCAGTTTCTGAACTTTCACGCTTAGTAACACATTCAGCTGTGCCCTCACCACAGTGCAACAGTGAAAAGGGACCCCTTTCAAACAGTGTCGCGTTCTGAACGTTGTTTAAGCAGCATACGTATTGCAGTATTTAAAAAATTGATATCATAACAAAAATAAACATATTCGGTATGAACCGGTATACCGCCCAGCACTACTGCATATCACACAAAAATGCAAAAATGCTTATATATCAAAACTTTGAAAAATGCTATTGGACACATTAGGATAACAGTGCAAACTTGGCAAAGTTTTGTATCAACAAGTAAAGTAATTGTTCATCCAAAGATGAAAGTGATCATCATTTTACTTTCTTTCTTAATTTAGAAAACAAACAAACAAACAAACAAAAAAGATATTGTGAAAGTCAAGGGATCCAAATGACATTGGACTTTTTTTGTAAGGGCAAACCAGAAAATAAAGAAAGTCAAACAGATTTGGAATGACATGGTGAGTAAATGATGACCGAATTTTCATTTTTGAGTGAACTATTCTTTTAAATTTACATTGAGTTGTCATTTTCAGTGTCATTTCAATTGCCTTGTGCATTTCACACAAAAATGCAAAAGGTTTATCCAATAGCACAATATGAAAACTATGCAAAGTTTTGTATCCAAATTGACTGATTGATTGATTTAACTTTTACTGTATTTAAATTTTATTTGATTTTCTTTATGGTCATCATTTTAATTTACTTTCAAAGTATATTTTTATGTGTTTGGAGGAAGAAAACACAAATATACTTTGAAAGCCAAGTAGACCACACATACTGTATTACAGGACCACTTTGACTTTCTTTGTATGGGAAAAAAAATTTAATTAAATAAAATGAAGAAAAAGTCATACAAGTGTGGAACGACATGAAGGAGAGTAAATGATGACAGCATTTTCATTTTTGAGTAAAACATTTCTCAACCAACAAACAGATGACACCTATGGATGGGCTAAATATCCAGTACAAAGCACAAAGAACTGTAATGTGATGTAAATATCATAAATTCTAAAATCCTCTGTGCACTTTTTTGATGACACATCAACTCTTCATGCCTCGCATATCCTTTAAAAGCAATGACCCAGGTGTCCATGTTTAATGACAGTCTGACAGGTACATCAATACTCAGCCAAAGCAGTGTAATCTCATTTATGAGGCGCAACCCGAGCTCCCTAAGGACGAATGAACTTCAGTCAGCGTCACTGTGCATGTGCAAGAACGGCAGTCATAAACCAGCAGATCTTCTGGAGGTTGTGACTGAACTTAATAATTGTATGGTAATTTATGATGCAAGGAAAATGAAGTCACACACATGAATGTTAAGACTCAGGTTCAATAAAATATGTATTTTGTTGCTCACTTTGTATTCCTGATCCAGTTTCTTTACTTATGGTTAGACAACAAACACAGATCAAGGCTTGCCTGAACCTTGCTTCTACAAGTACATTACAAAACACAATAAAATTGACAACCTTCCACAGAATAGAGGCTGTGGTTATGTGAAGACATTACATTTGATTTCTCTGTAATACTAATCTTCCAAGCAGGCACTTATAGTGATTATATCAACAAATAACTCAAAGACATATTTGCCATGAATCATTCTGACTATTTTGTGAACCAGTTCAGTCAATTCATTATGAAAGAACCAATTCATAAGAACAACTGGCTCACAATAAAAATCAACAATCTTGCACAGATTAGAGGCTTTGGGTGAAGACATTATATTTGATTGCTCTATAATACTAATCTTCAAATGCAGACACTTATAGAGGTCTAGTCCAGTAATTATATCAATAAACGATTCAAGACAATTTTGCTAATAAATCATTCTGACAATTTTGTGAACCAGTTGAATCAATTCTTTACAAGAGAAGCAAGCAACTCATATCTATTTTCCTCCCATGTAATAGAGCGAGGCTTTGGGTATTGTGAAGACGGTATATTAAAATTTTTTGTTTTTTCATACTAACCTTCAAAGCAGGCACTTGTACAGATCCAGTAATTATATTAACAAACAATAAGACAGATTCGCTAATGAATCATTCTGAGATCTAATCTGACCAATTCACTACAAAAGAGCCAACTCAAAAAAGCAATTGGCGTACAATAAAACCTGATGACCTTCCACAAAATAGAGGCTTTGTGTATGTGTATGTATTATCTCGATAATACTAATCTTCAAATCAGACACTATAGAGATTCAATCATTATATCAACAAATGAATCGCACCATTCTGTAAACCGGTTTCACCAATTCATTACAAAAGAACCAACTCAGAACAATGATTGTCTCACAAACTGAACATCACTATGGCTCTTAAACAAGTTTAGCTCTACACACCATTCATATCTAGCTCATGAAATATTTTATTTAAAAAAAATGTATATTCACTATAGAAATTTCCAGGTTTGCAAACTCAACGCTGATATTTCCAGGTTGTCCATGAGTGTGGGAACCCTGGCTCTAATACCTGAAAATTAATAGCTGAAGCAGGCTTGGAAACATGCCATTCCCATATCTCAGTCAGGCTAAGAGGATTATACTAAACAGCAGGTGTTGATAATATTCACAGATTAAACCACAAATATAACATACACAATTTTACGCAAGTGAATGTCCAACCTGAGGATGAAGTATGATCAGTGCAGATATTTTCAGGAAGACAAATTATTACTAAAAAATAACCAAAAAATAAAAAGGTATGATGACATTAAGCATATACAAACTGAATTGAAGCAAGCTTTAACCGAAGAACACATGTCCCAGAAACCACAGGAGCACATAAAGGGGTTCAAAACAACCCGTACTGGGTTCATAGATCAAATTCAGCTATAACTAATGCGTTTATGTGAGAAATACAAATTTGCCTAGCAGGCTTTGCAGATTATATAGCTATGATCCTTGTAGACAGGACCAGCACATTTTACACAAAATGGATTTAGGGCAGATTTTGCACTGCTTCCTTTTGAGGGAACAGCACCAGTCGGACATTTGGACACACCCCCTCATTCATTATTATCACTTTCAATTCTCATTGTGGAAATGATGTAGTGTCCAAAAATGTTAATAAATTAAAATACCTTTTCAAGTCACTCTGCAAACCCCGGGCTTCCCTCAACCTCTTGAGATGCACAGAGGGATGCTTTTTAAACAGTATTTAAAGAGTACACATGCTTGCCGCACACTTATGGGCCAGGCCCATACGAACAATATTTGTCAGTATTTTTTTTTTTAATGTCTTTCGGATATTAATCAGTCAGATGTGACTGGTACTGTACTGTATTAGGCCAAGTATTAAGATTAAGCCAGTACAAACAAAATTATTTTATTAAAGTTTATTTATATATGAAATAATATTGACCATATTTTTCTGATCCTATAACCAAGTGTTATTTTAATATCATTGAGATACTATCGCAGTTTTTATTATTATTTTGAATTCGTTTTCATGTTTACATTTTAATTCAATATATAGCTTCTTATTCCTTTTGATAACCAAGAAATATGACGATTTTGGTGAGACTTTCATACAACCTTTTTGTGAAATACACATGGCATATCACGAAATTAAATGTTTTGATTAATAAAAATGTCCACCCCTTCTGGTCATTTTAACCCCATTATGTATTCTAGGGTTAATCCGGATAGCAGGCCAGCCTGTTGTAATTTGGATAGGGGTCTCCGGTGGCACCTCCAATGCGCATCGCTCAAACAGCACCCATGGCATTACGCATCCCCAAAACGCGCACAAAATTACCTTGGTCAGCTGTGCAATCTTCTTGCTCATCTTCAGATGGAGGTCCTGCGTGTATTCGAGGGTTAACCCAGACGTGCTGGTGGATGTAGAAGTGGAGGTGCTGTTATATTTCCCCGTCGAAGTGCTGCCAGCGGGGTTGTAGTAATGCTGCCAGCCCGCTCCAGTCGCCATCTTCACGATATTATATTACTGTGGCTGTTATATACAGACTGTAATGGCAAATGGTAAAGGCAGGTGATCCCGATAAAGCAAAAACTAGAGTGACAATGAAGGCGTTAATCCACAAGAGTCATTATTTCATCCGGATTAAACTCATCTGCTCGTATTAGAAACAGTAAGCGAAAGCGCTGAGACGAGCAGCAGTTCAACCGCACATTTCGCTGCTTTCCTTGCTTCTTGTGAACTGACAGAAGATTTGTAGAAGGCATACATCAAATGTTTTGGATGCCCGGCAGGTGCGTCGCGTTTAAAAGGCCGACGGCGCGTCTAACACGTTTGTAAGAAGCGAGAGCCGGTGCAGGTGCGACCCAGGTTCGAGGCATTTCTGTCGGATGCGGTGCGAGCGCTGTTGCTGCACTGAGTCTGTTACCATGGATCATCTCAACAGTTTACATTATGCCAGTGACGTCAGTTCCGTCGGTCACGGTTCCTTTCATCTCCGCCTCCTGCTCTTTTCTTTTGGATGTGATGTAATGCGAAAGTCGTTGAAAAAGTAGCTGTCCCAGTAGGTGGGTGGACAGGACCTAAAATAAAATATCATTCCATTTTTGTTTCTGATTGTGTTCGTGCTTGAAAGTATTTTACTTTAAGCGTGTGTAGCTAAACCGTTGGTGTGAAGGGTACCGAGGATGAATAACAAATAAAAAAAATCATGAAATTATATTATATTATATTTAACAATTGTTCGTTTTTGTACTATTTGATGTAAATCACATGGGCTAGTCGTCACGCTTTAAAGCCAGTTAATATTTGTCAAGGTTATTTAAAAACAAAAGTCATTTTATTTACAAACAATATATGCTACAGTATAAATAAATAAATAAATAGGCCTAAATAAATAAATACAAATACAGTTCTTTGGAGAGGTGTTTTTTTTTAGCACACATTTTGTGATAACATGCCCCAAATGCATATGGAATATGTCATGAAACTATATAAGCTTTTCAGCAAAATTATATTTAAACTCAAGTAACACAGTTCAACTTGAATATTCATCAACTAAGAAAAAAAAGGGTTTTAATAATAATAATAATATACAGAAAACAGACGCTCCGCAGAAATTAAGCAAAGTGTTGTCTGAAGAAAGCACTTTACTATTTTCATGCTAGTTGTGGTTCACAGCTTAGCACACGTGCCATGGTTACAATCTGCTCATGTATTTCTTTACAATCCAGTGTGGACAACATCTATTAAAAATCTCTCCTAGTATAATGAGCAGGATATTTAAAAAGTCTGTACGCAGCCTTGAGGCATCTGAAATTCAGGAGCCAATGATCACGCTTTGAAAATTAAAATACATGTGGGCCTTACTGTGTATGAGCACTCTTATGCTGTAGTAGTGCATAATAATTTGATTTACAATAAGGATATTTTGTCGCACACAAACTAATATTACAAGCATTTCTCAACATGCAAACAGTGGCATGACTGCTGTTTTATTTAAAGGAATACTTCACCCAAAAATTTGCTGAACATTAACTCACCCGCAGGCCATCTAAGATGTAGAGGAGTTTGTTTTTTCATCAGAACAGATTTGGAGAAATTTAGCATTACATCACTTGCTCATCAGTGAATGGGTGCCGTCAGAATGAGAGTCCAAACAGCTGATGAAAACATCACAATGCTTCACAAGTAATCCACATGACTCCAGTCCACCAATTTATGTCTTATGAAGCGAAATGTATGTTTGTGATAAACACATCAAGACGGGGGAAAAAAAACGTCTGATCTGAATCAGGAGAGAAATATGCACAGATCAAGCACCATTTACAAGCCAAAACAGTTCTGAACAAATATGTTGGTGGATTTTGATGTGAGAGGACAACAGGGGATGGACTTTTTCACCGGAGGAAGCATTTTTATAGATTATGAATTATATTTTGGCAAAAACAATGGTTTGATGTAAATTGCCTTGATGGATTTGTTTATTACAGACATGCAGCTTTTCACTTCACAAGATGGTAATTGATTGACTGAAGACGTCTGGGTTACTTGTGGATTATTGTGATGTTTTTAACAGCTGTTTGGACTCTCATTCTGACGGCACCCATTCACTGCAGTGGATCCGTTGGTGAGCAAGTGATTTAATGCTACATTTCTCCAAATCTGTTCTGATGAAGAAACAAACTGGCCTGAGGGTTTTCAATTAGATTTTCAGCAAATTTTCATTTTTGGATGAATCCTTTAAGACATTTTTATATACTCTGTACAACCAATATTGCGCAGGAACTGCAAAGTTTGTAGAAATATGAAGGCCGCACAATCTTTTTCATTATTCTCTGCCACTTTCGCCTGAGATGGCTGAAAAATATGGTCCAAGGAAGGAATGAATCACCTGGGAGAGCAGGTACTGTCACAAAAGACAAGTGACAAACGGCCTGCTATTGTTATTCTCCAACTAGCCTTGCATAGTACAGCCCATGGATAGAACTCCGTTTCAAGACACATAATACCCCTGCGTTGCTTTGGTTGTGTTGTTGGTGTTGATTATGCTCGTATTGGAGTTAGCTAGTCTCATAGGAGCCAAGATTATTATATAAAATGCTAAATTAACCCACCTCAGAGGCACAACAAAAGTGTAGCATTTGTAGATAGGCAACTATCATGTGCAAAATCTCTCTAGAAATAAGAGGTTTAAACCAAAAAAACAAAAAAACTAAACTTAATTTGATACACTTTTTTTTTTACACTTAATCTATGTTTGGCAAAAAAAGCTAATGGAAATGCTCTTATAGTCCAACTATTTTCATTATTCTCTGCCACTTTCGCCTGAGATGGCTGAAAAATATGGTCCAAGGAAGGAATGAATCACCTGGGAGAGCAGGTACTGTCACAAAAGACAAGTGACAAACGGCCTGCTATTGTTATTCTCCAACTAGCCTTGCATAGTACAGCCCATGGATAGAACTCCGTTTCAAGACACATAATACCCCTGCGTTGCTTTGGTTGTGTTGTTGGTGTTGATTATGCTCGTATTGGAGTTAGCTAGTCTCATAGGAGCCAAGATTATTATATAAAATGCTAAATTAGCCCACCTCAGAGGCACAACAAAAGTGTAGCATTTGTAGATAGGCAACTATCATGTGCAAAATCTCTCTAGAAATAAGAGGTTTAAACCAAAAAACAAAACTTAATTTGATACACTTTTTTTTTACACTTAATCTATGTTTGGCAAAAAAAGCTAATGGAAATGCTCTTATAGTCCAACTTCCTCCAGGGCTCAATTAAATATGACTGACTGCACAATGCTGGCAAAAACGTTGCCTTGCCACACTTTAGTTCCTCTTTTACAATAAGTTAGGAACCACACTGAGAAATGCATCATCTAAAAGAAAATGAGAAATGCAAAAGAAATAATACACTGCAAATTAGAACGAGAACACAAAGAAGAAAATGCTACAGTTCATGAAACACACAGATTATTTGACTGCAGAGTGTTGGATGGAAATATGAATAAATAATCATTGAAGGGGTTCACATAAATCACTAATACACGGGCTTACACATTTTTTTCTCAAAAAATGTCTAACTTTTTTTTTTTGGAATACCATTCAACAATGAATCATTCACAGTAAGACTAGCGATGTTCAGCCAGTTTAAAATAAAAAAAATATATTTTTTTTTATTTCATAGGATTTTTTAATTTTTATTTTATGTTAGGAATTTTTATTTCAGTTTAATTATTTTAGTACATTGTGTTAAACAATTTTTTTTTATTATGTAAAAGTAAATGATTGTTAAGTTAGGAACCACACTGAGAAATGCATCATCTAAAAGAAAATGAGAAATGCAAAAGAAATAATACACTGCAAATTAGAACGAGAACACAAAGAAGAAAATGCTACAGTTCATGAAACACACAGATTATTTGACTGCAGAGTGTTGGATGGAAATATGAATAAATAATCATTGAAGGGGTTCACATAAATCACTAATACACGGGCTTACACATTTTTTTCTCAAAAAATGTCTAACTTTTTTTTTTTGAATACCATTCAACAATGAATCATTCACAGTAAGACTAGCGATGTTCAGCCAGTTTAAAATTTAAAAAAAAAAAAGTTTTTTTTTTTATTTCATAGGATTTTTTAATTTTTATTTTATGTTAGGAATTTTTATTTCAGTTTAATTATTTTAGTACATTGTGTTAAACAATTTTTTTTTATTATGTAAAAGTAAATGATTGTGCAAAACTAAAACTAAACTAAAATGTTAAACTACCTGAAATAAAATAAGTTTAGCTTTATTAAATACTTTATATTATATAAGTTCATATTTATTTCAAGTACATTGTAATGGACTTTTTTTTTCTAAACAGGGGCTTTAATAAAATATATAGTAGCCTGTTTATTTTATTTTGTAATGCTGTGACTAAATACCTGGTCCGTTCACATATAATGGCACAATTCTTCCTTTTAAAATGTCTATTTTATAATTCAAATGCGTTTTAAAGCGCAGTCCTTGGTAGAGAGGACATTGCATTCAGCTGAGCTGAGTTGCTAGGCAATGGTTTGCTAAAGCGCTTAGCCAGGCCATGAGAGGTTGAAATGCAAGCAGAAAGAGATAAGTAAGAGTAGCCTATAACAATTTTCTTGGTGCTTTTCTTCATAGGTTTCTGGAAAAGACATCACTGTGACCTTCTGAACTCTTAAAAGGAACTGTATTATCATTTTCATTGCCTGAAGTCCACTTCTAAGTGTTCTTGAACAAAAAATGTAGATTTACATGATATACACAACCTTTTTCAACCCTATCTGTAACCTTTCAACTGTATGTGTTCCTACTGCCTTTAAGAAAGTCGATAAGGCTCTATTTTTCAGGCTGAGAAAGAAGCATCTGGAAGCATTAACCTCATCTACCGTCATCTTCTCCACCTGCTGCTATGCTACTCATGTTCTCACGCTGAGCATCAGGCTCCACACTCCTGTCATCATGCAGAGTGGCTATTTCCACGTCATCTGCAAAGCTGCACCAGAAGAAAATTATACATGCAAGTAGCAGATAAACAGGATTCCTGGAGTCCTGTCAGGGCAGGTTGCCCTTCAGTTTCCACTCAGTGTGGCATGTATTTCTCACACAGGTGGTCTGTGAAGTGGATTTCTGCTTGTAGATGCAGGCACAAGCTCAGCCCAGTGCTCGTCAAGGTTTAGTGAAGGACTGAAATGTATTAATAATGAAAACGCTGTTTAAAAATGTATGGCCTTCTTATTAAATTCACTAAACCAATTTAAGAAGTAGACTACTCTAAAGATTACAGAAAATTGACTATATATGGAATGAAACCCAATGCCAATGTGCTGTACTACTCCTTTTAGAAGTTTACTTTAACCATATAAAGTCTACTGTATCACATGTGAATATCTTCTAAAAGGCATTTTAATTATCAATATGATCATTACTTTTCTAAAAATCCTGTTGTACAGAGTCTACTAAATGCCTTCTGTCATCTAATTGATAGTTAATACTTTATTATCATTATTTTATCAAGTAAAAGGGCTTTTAGTATCATTTTAAAAACATCCCCTTCTTTACAGATTTTTATTAAGTAAACATAAGAATAACTTTCATATTGTTAGTAATATTTTAAGAGGAACACTGAAGCAACTTTACTTGTTTATCCATACATTCATTTGAGAAAAATCATGCTATAATGTGAGTATCAAATATGATACGTCAAACTTTTGAGGAATGTTTATTTGTTCATCTCTCAATCATCATTGTATTATATGTTTTGCCCTCCACAATAAAAACTAGAGTTTTTATCAAAAAGAATTTACAAGACGCATTATTAGGAGATAACAACTGATATTTATATGCATTTTATGAAAGTAATCTGCTTTACTGTTATAAAGTTGATTTACATTATAAAGTATCAGAATTTCAACTTATTTTTTGGCCATATAAATATCAGCAACTGCAACAAATTGCATATTTAATGCCCAGTTTGGGCCTCTGAATAAAATGTAAGAATATGAGCTCCATATTCTCATTATATTATATATTATATAAGCCATAAAAGCCTGATGATGTATCAAATATGATACTCAACAAAAACACATATGCTATATTTTTTATATATTTTGTCTAACGGTTAGATAAACTTTTCCATTAAAAAAAAAAAAATGTTGATTGACTATTGACACCAGGCTTCACGGTTAAATTGCTTTTGCTTGCTAACCTTCTGCTTACTAGAAAAACACTCCCTGATGACTTGCAATGATTATTTTTCCATTTCTTTCAACACAAGGATTACATTTCTGCACCACTAAACATGCAAAGGGTTTATTTGCAATAGGAAGTATTAGTGTTCATTGTAAAGTGGCATTTGAATACTTTTTGAATCACATGATATGTTTTGTTGAGCTTTAGGATTTATAAAAGTGAAACAGCAGGGGTAGAGAGATGGGTTAGTCTCATGAGAGGCTTAAGCTGTATATTTTATAATGCTGATTTAAAGTACACATCCCGTGTGATGTCACAGCGGGCCGCAGCATTGCTCTTTATACTTGAGTAACGCAATCTCTGTGAAGTTTAGCGTACCTTAATGAGGCCAAATGTGGAAAAAGAAATCCAATATCAAGTCCGATTTCAGCTGGAATCTTGCCATTCTGCAAATACATGTAGAATTTGGATGTATCAGACAAATGAATAACTGTTGATTTACCATTATTTACTTAGTTACACAATAATATGCAAATGTAATAATAAAGTATGCAAAAAGTAATCTGCTACAAGAATAAAAAACTTGAAATCGCTTCACACAGATGCACAGACATGCAGTGGTTGGATTAAGTCATACATATTCATGTTTCATTTGTGCCTGGCGTTCTGTCCACGTGATTTCTCTTGGCACGGCATCAAACAGTGGGCTGATGGGGTGACAGGCTCTCTTCTGCTTAAAGGCAAGTGTTGGAGCTTTGCTCTGCATCCCAATGTAACTCTGATGAGTCTCCAGAGACACAAAGCATTAAGTCAGCATCTAAGAACTACAAAATAAGAGGCGAATTTGAAAAATGCTAACTTTTATTTTCAAAGAAAGGGTTTTGCCAGAATGTTAAGTTCAAAGGGAGGTTTGTGCTGTTAGAGAAATCTGTTTATGTTGACCAATTCTGAATGGAATAATGAGACGTTCCTATCGTGCAGTACATACTCATGTTTTTATAACACACGTCTTAATATGTTGGATAAAAAAATCTAATATTAAGCTTAATATATTGAATAAAATATTACACTCACAATCAAAACATAAACATTAACTTGAGGATATTAGTTATTAAGGTATAAGCAAACTTTCAATACAGTTGATTGAGGTATTGGCATTGTGTAAATAATATATCTATGTATATATGTAATTAACAGTAGTCTGTTTGTCATACTGCTGTGTATATCTTATTGATTTACACTATAATGTAAATAATTAATTGATATGAAGTAAATATAATTATTAATTATTTACACAATGGTGCATATACAGTGTATATATATATATATATAGTGTTATTAATTATTTACTTAATATAATCAATTATTTACATTATAGTGTATATATGCCATTGAGTAAATAATGGCAATAAAATAATATAATATAATAATAATATTGCCATTGCGTAAATAATGGCAATAATATAATATAATATAATATACATACATACATAATTTTTACATAAATATTTTTTTCTTTTATTATTATTATTATTATATTATATTATTCTATTGCCAATGGCATATATACACTATAATACATACACACACACACATATACATATGTAGTATAGAAATATTATATGTATATATACATACATATATATAAAATGTGACAAAATGTGACAACACATTATATACATAATTCATGAATAAAAATAATAATTATTATTATTATTACTTTTGTATTAATTCTTTGCACAAATGGCTAATTTAACAAATGATTTTGACCAGAACATTTAGGTGAAAGTCTGATGTACTCTTTTCCAGAAATGCCTACTTATATTACAGGCATATTATTATTATTTCTTTTTATTATTAATTTTTTACATGTATAATATAAATGAGCCTGAAATAATTACTGACATCACTTAAAAACCCAAAGCATTATTGAAATGTACCTAGGGGTCCATTGCATTGGAATTAATCCACCGGATGTTCCTCTAGTTTGTTAAAAATGGTAAAATGATCCAAAGAGCTGATCTGGGCATCTCAGCAATAACAATGATTTTAACCCGCATCAGCTGAACGGTAGAAAATGACCCTCATTGAGCAGCTCTCCCTGAGGCACAGGAGAAACCGCACTATTCATTTCAGTCTCTGCTGAGATCTCACATTGGGCTGACATTAGTCTATTCGATTAGTCCTGTCCTCAAAGAGACACGACCTCCCTCTGGCAGAAGTTTCCATCTTCAATTTTACTGTTTTTACAGCTGATTGGAGGCCTTTACAAATGCGGATGTGAACTTTTGGGTTATATATACAATATAGTGCAATTTAAATTATATTATCTATATAATATTTCTATTTTGAGTAAAAAGTTACATTTTCAAAAATGTCTATTTAGAGTATTGGTCATTTTGTACAAAGCAGTTCACATTTTGAAAACAATTAATAACTTGAATAATAAACCATAAATAGGCTCTTTCAGTCTAGGAATAGCGGGAACATTAAAGTGTGTTCCCTCTGAAGGTTTAAGGCTATGACTGGCTGAGCATGACCTGAAAAGATTAGAAAAAAAATCAGTCATACTGCCCCTCAGGTGCTGCACTTGTTAACAGGAGTGTATACAGAAGCGTTCAGCCGCTTTGGACACGTGCTCATCCTGGACCACCGTAGGAAATTTGCAGTAGAAGAGTGAATGAGTAATCACCAGTTATAGCGTAAAAGAAAAGAGGGCTGAAATATTGAATACAAATCTCAGTATTAGCATGCATCTCTTATGACCAGTGATCCAATCTGAAAAGCAGGTTCTTTGATTTCATAATTGTATACATCGATTCATGCATCGAGAAGTCATTAAGAAATCAGTACGTTTTTATTTAAGGAATTAATACTTTTGGTTCTTTATGTGATGTATGTAACAAAATAGTGCATTATTTGTACACAATATTATAAATATATCTGTATTTTTATCTATGATTATATACAAGAAATTTATACTTTTATTAATCAAGGATGCATTCAATCGGTCAAGTGACAGTAAAGACCGTTATAATGTTACAAACGATTATTTGAAATAAATGCCTTCTTTCTATTCAACAAAGAATCTTGAAAAAAATACTGTATTATGATTTCTAAAAATATTAAGCAGCACACTGTTTTGATAATAATAGGAAATGTGTGTGTGTTTTAAATTGATTTATTTGAATGATTTCTGAAGGATCGTGTGACACTGAAGACTGGAGTAATGATGCTGAAAATTCAATTTGAATATGTTAAAACAGTTATTTTACATTTAAATAATATTTCACAATATTACTGTTTTTGCTGCTTTTTTGATCAAATACAGTTAAATACCTTTCGAAGCAGCACAAAAAGCTTCTTTCTAAAACATAAAAAAAATCTCAACGCTTTTGAGATGCAGTATATGTGAAAAAAATGTAATGAATGAACAAAATAAATAAACAAACAACATTTTGAGTGGAAAGTTCATATATAGTTACTTAAGAACTGTGATGATCATTTTATTTTTTAGAGCACATAATGTAAAGCGGAAAGTTTAAAAACCACTTTTTTAGCATAATAATTGCTAGACAGCCAGGTGAGTAAACAGTCATTTGTTGTTGTCCAGGACACATTAGCAGTGATTAGCATTTACACTACAAATGTAATGTGGAAACAAGGTTTTGACCACCTTAAAGATATGACCATACAACATTTTGCTCCTTTTTTTCTATTTAGTGCTGTACAATTCATCACCCAAGGCCAGATAACCCCAAACTCATGTTTATAGCAGGTGTAAACGGTGTCAGTGATAAAGCGCTGTGTAAGGTCCTTGTGAACGGCACTCTGCTAAGTCCAGCAGTTAAAATGCCACCTTCATAACGGATTCAGACTGAACTGCCCTCAAGATGGCCATGAACACTGTCTCTAAAAGGAAGAAAGGAAAGGATTACAGAAACTCCTTATTGGCATAAAACAACATCTCATGTAAGGAGTCATGAATACACAGAAAAAAACATTACAGGAGGAAACAATCTGTTGGGGTCTTGTTCTACCCAGGATGCTTTGCAGGATTGAACCGTTCGGCCTTTGCAGGGCTCTTTTGGCTGTAAGGTGCTGAGTAATAACAGAGAGGTTAATGGAGAGTGTGAGGCACCGACCGATCATAATTGGGATTCTGGGACCAGGAAGTGATTAATGTGGTTTGAGGAATGTTTTATCAGAGGCACAGGACAAATTTAGCAAGCTGTGGATTGTGTTAAGGGCACTCTCACTTTGTAATGGCTGCAAAATAAGAAACCTATTTAAGTGCATTAGGTACTGAGTGGTTTAAGTGCTTTTCCATGTGATTGTTGTGGTTGCTAAGTGTATAGTTATTGTTAACTAAAAACTATTAAAAACTGAATACCTGAAATATAGCTGAAATGAAAAATACAACATTGTATGTATGTATGTATATGTGTGTGTGTGTTGTATTTTGTAATTTCATCTATATTTCAGTTATTGAAAATTTTTAATCGTTTTAGTTAACAGTAACTATACACTTAGCAACCATCTGTAACACCCTAGCAATCACATAGAAAAGCACTTAAACCACTGTATATATATATACAGTGGGCACGGAAAGTATTCAGACCCCCTTAAATTTTTCACTCTTTGTTATATTGCAGCCATTTGCTAAAATCATTTAAGTTAATTTGTTTTCCTCATTAATGTACACACAGCACCCCATATTGACAGAAAAACACAGAATTGTTGACA